>NW_026940916.1:0-126188 GCF_032062105.1 Saccostrea cuccullata
TCATTCCCTCTAAACCCTAAAATTTTTCCCAAAAAAATTTTGAAATTCACTTCCCGGGTAATTTCCCCCCCGGTTAACGGGGAAAAAAAATCAACAAAGGGTATTGAAAAAAAAAGGAAAAACCCCTTTATAGATTCTATGAAATTGATTTCGAGCCTTGATCAGTGATTCAAAAATTTAAAATTTTTTTTTAGTTTTTTTACCCCTTTAAAATTTTAAGTGATACTTAGAAATCAGAAAACTGAAAAAGGTTAAAAAAAATTTCTTGGGCCTTTGGGGTTTATATAAAATTAAAACCAATTTTTAGGATTATTTTAAACCCCCGGGGCCCAACCTTAAAATTTTTAAATGGCCTTTAACATTTGGGGGGTTAAAAAAAGAAATGGGGGCCCTTGAGGGTTTTTTAAAAGGTAAAAAATTTCATCCATTTAGAAATTGCTCCCTTTGGGATCCCCCTTTTTTAAGTTAAATCGTGGTAAAATTTTTCAAAAATATACTAATAATTACCTTTTTTTTCCTCTTTTGGGCTATGGGGGTCTGTTTTTTTTTATTCAGGGAAAATAAAAAAACCCCCCGGGAAAAATCATTTAAAAGAACATGAAATTTTTTACATCCCGGTTCTCGAACCGGTTGGGTTTCTAAGGTTTAGTTGGGGGCGAGGGGTTTTTCCCCAAATTTGCCCGTATTACAAATTTTCCCCAGTTTTACCAATTCTCCAAAATTTTTGATTTTTCCCATAAACTAAAAGGGAAATTTTTTAAATTCCCTTTGGGAGACCTAATTTTCCAATAAACTTGAAGTAAGGGTTTGTCCCCGGGTGGCATTCCATTGGGGAAAAATCGGGTTTGTAAAAATAAATGGGAAATTCACGGACTGGAAAGGGGAGAGGCGGGGAATTAAAAATCGGAAATCAACCTTTTAACCAGGAATAAAACCAAAATAAGGTCTCTTTCCCTTTATTTCAAATTCGATGGGACGGTTTAGAAGTCTAAAGTACTGAAATGGGTAATATTCTCCCATTTCGATCTTCTAAAGCAATATTAGTGGAGGGACTTGAACAATGTAAATTGTTCATCCCACAGGCACAGGAATCGGGTGTAACATGATGTGTCTACTAGGAAAATTAGTTTTCACAAATGAAGTCTGATTACGGACGTCCTATTTATACTCTCTTAGTCAAACACATCTAAGACTTTTCTTTTAGGCATCCTCCTCCTTGTTGTTTTCCTTTTTACTCTTTAGGACCCCTCGGGCTAATATTGCTTTTCCTGGTCTAGTACCCTTTCTTCTTTTTCACCTCCCTCTTTGACTTACCTAGTTTGATCTCTATCTCTTTTTCTAATAGGGTAAATACCCCGATTGAAGCAATAGACTGTTTGGCAGTTCAGTCTCGTAAAAATCTAGCATTCTGTGCTTTTTTCTTTATTACACATCCCGCCTATCTTCTTACCTTCTCTGGATATGTCTTAGACCCTTTTTCACCATGCGAGTTAGTCTTGAGAGCCCTTCCCTTGGATAATCTATCGGGAACTCCTCTTACAGGATTACTCAAATTGGGTAGGATTTTAACTCACATGAAACCTCAAAAAGGAGGAAATTTTTTAAACTTCCTCTCGGCAGCAGTCCCTAACATACCCCTACCGGGCATAGGCTCAGGTTTGACTCTCAAAGACGCGACCAAGTTAGCCATGGGGCCACAAAAAGGTCGAGGATTTGTCAAAGATCTACTCAAACATGGGAAACAACAAGCCCTCATGGCCGGAGTGAAGATAGGCAGGGATGTAGTGGGAAAAAAAAAACATCCGAAATGCTCTTTTAACCCACGGACTCAATGCGACCAAAAATACAGGTCTATTTGCTTTCAATCGAGGAGTCTCTTTACCCTTTAGAAAGAAGAAGAAGAAAAAAGGACAAACAGGTCAAGGAAGAAGAAGAAGAAGAAAAAGAAGAAAGCAGACAGGAAGAGGGAGAATCCTGTTAGCCCGAGGGGGTCCTAAGAGAAAAAGGAAAAAACAAGGAGGAGGAATTCCTAAAAGAAAACGTCCTTTAGATGTGTTTGACTGAGAGAGAGAGAGTATAAATAGGCCAGTCCTGTGAACAGAAGGTTCATTTGTGAAAACTGAATCCTAGTAGACACATCATGTTACAACCCGATTCCTGTGCGTGTGGGATGAACAATTTACAATTGTTTGAAGTCCCTCCGACTAATATTGCTTTAGAAGACTCGAAATGGGAAGAATATTACCCCATTTCCAGTACTTTAGATTCCGACACCGCTCCCATCGAATTTGAAATTAAAGGACAAGGAGATCACTATCTGGATTTATCTCAAACTTATGTTCAAATGGTATGTAAATTTACCAAAGACGATGGAAGTAATCTGACTGGGGCAAACAGCACTTCGAGTCCAGTGAATAATATCTTACATTCCATGTTTACGGAAATCGATGTCAGTCTGAATGGAAAAATAGTGACTCCGGGGACGGATACTTATCCTTACAAAGCTTATCTGGAGAAATTATTGTCCTACCAACCCAGAACTTTAAAGACACAGGCGAGGGCCTGTAGTCTGTGGGAAAAAGATACGGCAGGACACATGGACGAAGTGGGGTTAGAGGCTCTTGGTGTAGCTCAAAATAAAACCTTTGATGTAACTCCAGCTGCAAATGGTGGTGCCGACACGGTGACCATTAACCAACCCATCCTCACAGCGTTACCGGCCAATTCTAAAAACGAAGGATTCCGAAAAAGACACCAAGCTATTGCTAACAGTAAGAAAATCAGTTTGCTGGATCGTTTACATCTGGATTTGTTTCAACAAGATCGATTTCTACCCAATGGAGTGGACGTCCGTTTGCGATTTAATCGAGCTAGACCTGCTTTCTACATGATGATCAAAGGAGGAAGTACAGGAAAAGTGAAAATATTGAGTATGATCTTGTGGGTGAGAAAAGTCAAACCCACAGCAGTCATGATGAATGCCATTAATCAGAGTTTGAATACCCACAGAGCCAAATATCCCTTGAGAAGAGTGGAAGTGAAAACCTTTACCATCCCCACAGGAACTCAGTCTAAGATTACGGATCATCTGTTTCAAGGCCAGATGCCTAAACGTCTCATTTTAGGCTTTGTGGAGAATGCGGCCTTTAACGGAGATAAAACTAAAAATCCCTTTCATTTCCAAAACTTTGGGATCAAGAAATTAGACGTCAGTATCAACGGAGAGACCATGAGTACTCGTTGTTTTGAGCCTAATTTCAACGACGATTTATATCTGAGATCTTATCTCAGTCTGTATCAAGCTCTGGGAAAATTAGGAGAAGATTGGGCTCCAGACATCACCTTAGAAGAGTATAAAAGCGGCTACACTCTATGGGGCTGGGATTTCACTAAAGATCAAGAAGCGCAATCGGATAAATTCCACATCATAGAAACAGGAAATCTGAGAGTAGAAGTGCAGTTTACCAACAATACACCTAACACCTTAAATTGTGTGGTGTATGCAGAATTCGATAACCTATTAGAAATTAACAAACAGAGAGAAGTGAGCATTGATTACTAAAAATGGATACGGGACAATTGAGAGAAGTCTTATCCAGAGAATTCAAGAGTTCTTTTGGAGGTGTGTATCCTGTAGATTTATTACCGGATCAATTAAGACCTGGAGAAAAAGCTGTGGTGGTCAATACGGATCCTCAAGATCGACCTGGAGAACATTGGGTGTGTCTATATGTGAGCAATCCCGTGGTGGAATATTTCGATTCTTATGGATTTCCTCCCTTACAAAAAGAAATTCAAGATTTTATCCAGCGTCATGCTCAACAATGGATTTATAATCCGTATCGCTATCAAGACTGGAATACCGATGTGTGTGGACAATATTGCGTGTATTATTTACATCAAAGAGACAAGAAAAGAAAGAAAGCCGACGAGTGGCTATTCCCTTTTGACCAGAGTACGGCTTTACAAAGGGACAGATACGTAACGAATTGGTTTAAAAACACTTATCATAAATTACCTACGGGTCATGGACAAAAGTGTCAATGTTTTTATCAAAATGTATTGTAAATATGTTGTTTGTTGTTTGTTGTTGTTTGTTGTTACAAATAAAGAATGAAAAAATCAAAAATCTGTGTTTTCTTTGTTATTTATGTGTAAGTAAAAAATCCAGTTTGAACTAGTTAGGCTAGGCTAGACTGTGAAGCGTGACGTCATAATCTTGAATCGGTGCCAAGTATTTACCTGTGTAGTCAGCATAAACAAAAAACGTAGGTCTATCGTTATATTTCTTTGCACACGGCGCATTTACCTGTGCAGTCAGCATATTTTTTTTTTCTTTGCACACGGCGCTAGTATTTACCTGTGCAGTCAGCATATTTTTTTTTTTGCACACGGCCCTTATCTTTTTTTTGCAAAGGTGTGAGGGGTATAAAAACAAAGGTGTTAAAGAAAATCCTCATCAGTTGGGGCCCTAATTGAGTAAAGGACAGTTTTGGTCAAGTGAATTCCTAGAATATTAAAAGACATGGAGATGGACATGGAAAAACTTACCTTATTAGAAAAGAGAATAATAGAACCTATGGAGGTGGATCAGGAACCTAGGAATGAATATTTAAGCAAGCCTGAGCAAGCTGTGAAGGATCCTAATGATCCACACAGATGTTACAGGATAGCCATTAATTGGACTTTCATCATTACAGAGCCCAAAGAAAAAGAAGATCGAGATATGTTTCTGAGCAATGAAGATGAATTTGACTATTTGATTTTACAAAAGGAAAGACATCCCTGGACAGGAAAACTGCATCAAATCAGGGGATTCATTCAAATGAAGGAACCTGTAGGGGGCATAGAAATGGAGAGAGTTAATCCAGAAGCAGAATATCTTATGTCCCATAGTACCCCAGAACTGGAAAGTATGTTTTACAGGCAAGGAGGTGACTATGAAGAATATGGAGTTCTGAAACCTGAGGAGAGAAACAAAGAATTGGAGCCCAGATTTGATGACTTGTTTACAACAAATGGGTAGTTTACCTTACCAGACTTATGCTTTTCCTTTTGGATTATGTTGTGGACTAGCAGGAAATTGGATTCATTATAGATATTATATTGATCAATTTGTACACACTTATGAAAAACATGTGTACATTCTTCATCATTAATTGTATGTTTTTCATGTAATGTAAAATAAAAAAAAAAGTACCTTTTTATCTGTCATACTCTAAAGTCTGTTTTAAACAGGAGATGAAGGTCCACACCAATCCCCCATGCACTCATAAGCAGATCTCTGGTGGGGGGTCAGTAGAAACACTCAAGTAGTTTTTCTTTCCCCCTGTGATATAATGTCAATATTTTAATGGAAAATTCAGAAATTCATCAGTAATTGGAGTCAAAACTTGCTATCTTTATGGTATTGATTTCCCATGATCAGATTTTATTTTTTAAATCCATTTTTAAAAATATAAAAAAAAAACATTTAAAATAATTATCTTAATAATAATGAAAATAAATTAAAATGATATCTCATTGAAACTGTTTTAAGATTCAAGTTTTGTTTTTGTTTTTATCATAATTGATTCACTGTGTATTTCCCCCAAAGGAAGACTAGCAGCCAGGCTTCACTTCACTGAGAGAATGGATTGGTTAGGAACATAGCTTCCAGGTTGAGGACTGTATAGAAAAAAAATAAAACCCATTTTTGTTATTAAATTACATGAGACCTTATAAATGTAATGCAAAAATAATATCTCTTATATATATATATATATATATATATATATATATATATATATATATATATATATATATAGATTCCTATAAAACTTGCTATCTTTATGGTATTGATTTCCCATGATCAGATTTCTTTTAATCCATTTTAAAAAATATAAAAAAAACATTTAAAATAATTATCTTAATAATAATGAAAATAAATTAAAATAATATCTCATTGAAACTGTTTTAGATTCAAGTTTTGTTTTTATCATAATTGATTCACTGTGTATTTCCCCCAAAGGAAGACTAGCAGCCAGGCTTCACTTCACTGAGAGAATGGATTGGTTAGGAACATAGCTTCCAGGTTGAGGACTGTATAGAAAAAAATAAAACCCATTTTTGTTATCAAATTACATGAGACCTTATAAATGTAATGCAAAAAAATAATATCTCTTATATATATATATATATATATATATATATATATATATATATATATATATATATATATATATATATATATATATATATATATATATTATATATATATATATATATATATATATATATAATATAAATATATATGTAAAACATGTATAGAATTTAACATGTGTATAACATGTGTTTAGGAATACACATATATTTCATATAAATCAAACATGTATAATTCATCAGTATTTTTCCACACATGTATTATACATATTTAATATGTGTTATACAATTGTTGTGAAAAACATGTGTTTAACATATATATTACTGTTAACAGCAAAATTGGCAGTGATATGATAGTTTGCACATAAATGAAACACATAGTCCTCCTACTGTGTCTTTTACACACATTTGAATGTTAAATATATGTTGAACATTGTGATGCAGTTCATCCTGTAACACAGGGATATCTTTCCTTTTGTAGAATCAAATACTGGAAATCATCAATTCGTTGCTCAGAAACATGTCTATATCTTCTTCTTCTTTGGGCTCTGAAATAACGGAAAGTCCAATTTGGACGTAGATGACATTGAAGAATTAGGCTTGAAAAATCATGCAGATAGTTCATAATGATGGAATTCGCTTGCCAAACTATCATTTACTCAACTGCCCAACTAATGAGGATCGTCTTTAACTTTGTTTTTATAAACCCCACCTTGAAGGATAAGTGTGGTGTGCAAAAAATATACGATAGACCTACGTTTTTTATGCCGACTGCACAGGTAATACTTGAAAAGTTGTGCAAAACATACGATAAAGACCTACGTTTTTTATGTACACAGGTAATCATACTTGGCAGCGACTCAAGAATGTGATTATGACGTCACGCATGCATTCACAGTCTAGCCTAGCCTAACCAGTTTCAAACTGGATTTTTTTTACTGAAAAACAATAACAAAGGACAAAGAATTTTTTTTTAAATTCTTTATTAACAACAACAACAAACAACAACAATGCATTTACAATACATTTTGATAAAAACATTGACACTTTTGTCCATGACCCGTAGGTAATTTATGATAAGTGTTTTTAAACCAATTCACTACGTATCTGTCCCTTTGTAAAGCCGTACTCTGGTCCAAGGGGAATAACCACTCGTCGGTTTTCTTTCTTTTCTTATCTCTCTGATGTAAATAATACACGCAATATTGTCCACACACATCGGTATTCCAGTCTTGATAGCGATACGGATTATAAATCCATTTGCATGACGCATAAAATCTTGAATTTCTTTTTGTAAGGGAGGAAATCCATAAAAAAGAATCGAAATATTCCACCACGGGATTGCTCACATACAGACACACCCAATGTTCTCCAGGTCGATCTTGAGGATCCGTATTCATGACGACCGCTTTTTCTCCAGGTCTTAATTGATCCGGTAATATATCTACAGGATACACGCCCCCAAACGAACTCTTGAATTCTCTGGATAAGACTTCTCTTACAATTGTCCCGTATCCATTAGTAATCAATGCTCACTTCTCTCTGTTTGTTAATTTCTAATAGGTTATCGAATTCTGCATACACCACACAATTGATGGTGTTAACCGTATTGTTGGTAAACTGCACTTCTACTCTCAGATTTCCTGTTTCTATGATGTGGAATTTATCCGATTGCGCTTCTTGATCTTTAGTGAAATCCCAGCCCCATAGAGTGTAGCCGCTTTTATACTCTTCTAAGGTGATGTCCGGAGCCCAATCTTCTCCTAATTTTCCCAGGGCTTGATACAGACTGAAATAAGGATTCTCAGATATAAATCGTCGTTGAAATTAGGTTCAAAACAACGAGTACTCATGGTCTCTCCGTTGATACTGACATCTAATTTCTTGATCCCAAAGTTTTGAAAATGAAAGGGATTTTTAGTTTTATCTCCGTTAAAGGCCGCATTCTCCACAAAGCCTAAAATGAGACGTTTAGGCATCTGACCTTGAAACAGATGATCCGTAATCTTAGACTGGGTCCCTGTGGGGATGGTAAAGGTTTTCACTTCCACTCTTCTCAAGGGATATTTGGCTTTGTGGGTGTTCAAACTCTGATTAATGGTATTCATCATGACTGCTGTGGGTTTGACTTTTCTCACCCACAAGACCATACTCAAAATTTTCACTTTTCCTGTACTTCCTCCTTTGATCATCATGTAGAAAACAGGTCTAGCTCGATTAAATCGCAAACGGACGTCCACTCCATTAGGCAGAAATCGATCTTGTTGAAACAAATCCAGATGTAAACGATCCAGCAAACTGATTTTCTTACTTCCAGCAATAGCTTGGCGTCTTTTTCGGAATCCTTCGTTTTTAGAATTGGCCGGGTACTCTGTGAGGATGGGTTCGTTAATGGTCACTGTATCGGTACTTGAGCCTTTAGTTACATTAAAGGTCTTATTTTGAGCTACACCAAGGTCCTCTAACCCCACTTCGTCCATGTGTCCTGCTGTATCTTTTTCCCACAGACTACAGGCCCTCGCCTGTGTCTTTAAAGTTCTGGGTTGGTATGACAATAATTTCTCCAGATAAGCTTTGTAAGGATAGGTATCCGTCCCCGGGGTCACTATTTTCCCATTCAGACTGACATCGATTTCCGTAAACATGGAATGTAAGATATTATTCACTGGACTCGAAGTGGTGTTCGCCCCAGTCAGATTACTTCCATCGTCTTTGGTAAATTTACATACCATTTGAACATAAGTTTGAGATAAATCCAGATAGTGATCTCCTTGTCCTTTAATTTCAAATTCGATGGGAGCGGTGTCCGAATCTAAAGTACTGGAAATGGGGTAACATTCTTCCCATTTTAGTCTTCTAAAGCAATATTAGTCGGAGGGACTTCAAACAATTGTAAATTCAAATTGTTTATCCCACACGCACAGGAATCGGGCTGTAACATGATGTGTCTACTAGGATTCAGTTTTCACAAATGAACCTTCTGTTCACTGGACTGGCCTATTTATACTCTCTCCTCTTTCAGTCAAACACATCTATAGGACGTTTTCTTTTAGGAATTCCTCCTTGTGTTTTCCTTTTTCTCTTAGGACCTCCTCGGGCTAACATAGGGGTCTTTTTTCTTCTGTTGTTAGTACCTCCTAGATTCATTCTTTGTTTCACCATTCCCGAAGTATTTTTCAAGAAAAAACGCCGTGAGTTTTAACTGCGTCTTTTAAAGATCTATTATTTTCTAATACGTCTAATCCCGTTCTAGCAGCAGCAGTCAAGGCGTGTTTAGCTCCGGTTTTCAGTAAATCAGTAAAAAATCCTCGGCCTCTCTGTCTTCTTCTTTTTCTTGTTATTTTCATTCCATTTTATCCTCTCTGTTTTTTCATTCTCCTTTTTCTGTTCTTAGTACCTCCTAGATTTATTCTTTGTTTCACCATTGTAGATTCAGTATTTTTCAAGGCTCTTACGCCGTGAGTTTTGACTGCGTCTTGTTAAAGATCTCTTTTTTCTAATTCGTCTAAAAAAAACTTTAGCAGCAGCAGTTGGCGTGTTAGCTCCCGTTCTCAGTCAAATAAATCTGTGAAAAACCTTGCATTCCCCTCTTTGAAGCTTTGGGGTGGATTTAGGCTGGTGGTGGTGGTGGTGGCGGCGGTTGTTGTTTTTAACCCAAGCTTTTAATTTCACAGTAGTATTTCTTGATGAGCTGACTAAGGGAGCTGCTACTTTAAATTTTCAATTTAAAAAGTTTGTCCTTTTTTGTAATCAGGGACCTTTGTGATAGAACAAACTGTTTTTTTATCATTATTATTTTGTCTCAGTAATCAAGGAATATTTTTACTGCATGTTTCATGTCTCTTGTGTAACTGACCTTTCTATCCTGGAGAGACTTCCTTTTATACCCATTTTTAGGGTTGAATACAAGACGTTCAGCAGACCAGACAAGTCATCATTCTTCTCGTTGGAACACAATAAAGGGTACTGTTCATCTCAGTAGACTTTTCTGAAATGAAAGTTTCATTTGGATTTGCCACTTAAAAAAGGCATGGGTTGTCCTAAAGGAGTCATGATGCTGAATCTCAGTGGTATCGAAATGTTGAAGCCCTTATTCAAAGGTATATTGACGCTCCATAATAACGGTTCCCATTTACATTGTTTTTCTTTGTCATCAAATATATATATATACAACAATACTCTTAAGAGTTTACATTTCAGGCATTGGAGCCAACCAAATTAATGTTGGATATGATATAATCTCGCAATACACATACATAGGATTTTAAATATTCATTTTGTACGTATTTAATAAATCCGGAGTGCACGGATTCCATGTAACTGATGTAAATCCAATTGCAAAAAGTTTTCTGTCCAATTTTTGCACTAATTTGGAAGAGTGGTAACCTAATTTATAAGCCAGACGTAAGGGAAACCTTATAAAGATGGGAATTTGACGTATGAGTTACATAATTAACACACTGTATTTTCCGAAATTTTCAATAGTTACGAGGGGCATTTCAAAAGTCCTGAGAACTGTTTAATAAAATGTTAACCCTTTCACGGAAATTATTGAGTTTGACATCATTGAAAAGATCAGAAAAATATACACACATTGTTACGTCACTTTATAATTTTTATGACAGAATAACTCCGAAAATGATGTCAGAATATAGAATGTTTAGGATACTGGCCATAAAAATGACGTAGAAAACATAATTTGATCAAATTAAAATTTTAGAGACAATTTTTGTTCATTACTTGGGCGCAAGCTAACGGACGCAAATGCCAGATTGTGGAATGTTTACATAGAATACAATCTATCATATGATGTTCTATTTCAGAGATCTTCTTGTTCTGAAATGGTTTAAGCAAGTGTCAAACATCGCATGTTTTTATCGAATCTTGCTCAAAATATTGCGTAAAACAGATCTAGCTGTGAGAATAAGGCAAAGTTTTCAATCAAAGAAAAATAGACGATCGTGTTCCAAAATTGAATGGCATCAATTCGTCAGGTGTTTTAATCAGATTTGTGGGATCGATGAAGGCTCAAGAGAAGTTAAGTTTAGTGTGCCCCATATTTTCTCGTAAAATCCAAAATGGCGCGGGCGCAGTTGTAACCCCTACGTACCTCCACATATTTGCAAATTTAATTCATGGAAAATAAATAAGATTTTAGATGTCTGTTTAACATATAAACCTTTTTTGGAGTCAAAAGTCAAAAGCAGTAGTGAGTTCTGGGGCGCCGAAGTTGAATTAATACGAAAAAATACGCACATAAACAAGTCAGAGGCAAGACTTTTGTACTTTTTATTTGTAAACGGTAAACATTACTGTTATTTGTTGAAAATTGCATTAATATACTTCAGTTTTATACAGAACATGTTTTATTTCATACAATGGAGAGCTTTATAAAAGACCGAAAATCCAGGCGAATCATGTAACTTAGAATCTTAAATGAATGTCGATGATAGCATAACCGGAAATAAACCGTGCTAGTAAACAAACCATACAACGAGATATGAAATTCTTGAGAAACAGTACCATAGTCCTACTTTACTTCTTTGCAAATGAAAAATTTCTTTGAAATATTTTTTTCAAATAAGCCTTTGACAGCACTTTTAAAATTGTCTCATGTGGATATAAACGTCACTTTTCAGTATTCCAAACATTCTATACTCTGACGTAATTTTCGGAGATATTACGTCATAAAAATTACAAAGCGACGTCACAATGTGTATATATTTTTCTGATCTTTCCAATGATACCAAACTCAATAATTTCCGTTAAACGATTAATTTTTTATTAAACAGTTCTCAGGACTTTTGAAATGCCCCTCGTAAATCTCATCTCGGCTTTAGGGGGTTCTTCATCTTCTGCTTTCAGGTCTTTTAGAATTTTCTTTAAGGAGGGATTTAAGGCCCCATACAACTCATCTCCGGCCACCATGATCGCACCTCTTGGTTTCCTGCTTTTAGGGCCTGTCCAGGTCTGATGTTTTTTCCAGATATTTTTCAGACATCTTTCTAAACCTTCATTGATTTCGGCTAGAAGTGCTTCAGGGCTGGCATAAGGTCCCGGTCTAAATTTGAGGCGATACAAATTTAATTTCTCTTCTGGATCATAAGTCCCCTTCAACCAATACGCTTGACTCCATCCCACTAACAATTGAGTATCGGCAAAGGTGATGGGAGCACTCTTCAAGATTTGAAACCTTCCCCATTGATACTTATCCGGGTCGTTCAGATCCAGTTTCTCCCCCGGGGAAATGTTTTCAAAAAAGGGGGGATTTTTTCCACCATACATATGTCCAGATAAGCTTCTTCTTCACTGATATTTTCGATACTACAAGGATAGATCATTTCCGTTAAAGCCACTTCCCATTGACCGTCGGTTAAATCTAGGGATTGAGGTAATAAGGTTTTAAATTGAGCCGTCGTATTGCTAGGAAAAGAGGTCATAGACCCATCACTGGGTAAAGTCATGTAAAACCCACTGCTCTCAGCCATGTTCAATCTAAGACTGAAACCCTAGACCTTAAGACCTTTGTATTTATAACAACACTTCTTTTTTAAAATAAAACATCAGTTGTGTGTATATAGGGGAATCGATTGTTGCTCCCGTCTTTGGGACATTTAGGGTGCCCTAAACAAAAGGGACAGCGATTAGGACACTTGGACCGATGGTCTGTGACATTCCTGTACCCCACATTGCAGTGATCACAGTAATAGGGGTTCCCCGTTACTCCCGGCATGGATAATAAGGATATGGAAATAACGAACAGTATTCAATCTCAACGTCCATTAAACAAATATACAAAACAAGAGCAGAGCAAACACGGACCTCCGAAACATCAGAGGTGGGATCAGGTGCCATGGAGGAGTGAGCATCCCCTGCTGACCGGTCACACCCGCCGTGTGCTCATTGTCATAATCAGGAAATAACGGAAAAAATCCGTAGTCAATTCAGTGTATAAATAATGGACTAACAATTGGTATGAAAAACGTCAGTCAGCATTTCATTCAATGATAAATTGTATTTGCTGACAAGGTCATTGTATCGACCATAGAATTTACGAAATGATGACTTTAAACGAGACTGTTGATATTCTTGTTTCATCAACTTGCTTGTCAATAATTTACCTCGTTTAAGAAATTGTTCATACGTAGAGCATGCTCTTGCGTATCGAATCAACTGAGATATAAATACTCCGTATGCAGGTGATGAAGGTATATTGCTGCATAAGTAAGGGAAGTTGACGATAGAAAAGTTAAAGTCATCACGTTTATCATATAGCTTGGTTGTTAGATTACCATTTGTGTCTTTTTCAAGTAAAATATCCAAGTATGAAGCAGATGTGTTGGACTCTGTGGTATCTTTTATCTCAAGCTCACCAGGATATATCATGTCGACGTAGGAATGGAAATTATCATTATTAATTGACAATACGTCGTCGATATATCTAAATGTCGAGTTGAAGGCCACAGCAAGTGTTTTTTTCTTTTCACGCAAAAGATTTTGCATAAATTCTGCTTCATGTGAATATAAAAATAAGTCTGCTAATAACGGAGCGCAATTTGTACCCATGGGAATTCCAGTATGATATGGATATGATGGCATCGTAATGATGATCGTCGAACAAAATGTTCAAATAAGTTCCATCTCCCGAGCCTTTGTAAATAGGCTCTAAACAGAGTTTAGTCGAAGTAGACTTGAACTGAAATATTTTCAGTCGATACTGAGGAGGTAATACCTGTTGTAATTTCGTCCATTCTCGGGCTCCACAAGCTTGAGTGATATCACACTCGGCCTATTCCATGAGGCCTATGGCTTCTCGTTTCTGGTATTTATCTCCTAATCTCATGCGTTTCCATCGTTTTTCCCATTCGGGGTCTGGATGTTCAGGTTTGTGACTGTGTAATCGAGTGACGACAATGGCTCTAGCCAAACAAAATTTATCCCAGGGATTGACGATCCGAACGATGGCTCTTTTATTGTTCTTAAAAGTTTCTTTATTCACTTGTAGATGTTTGGTTCTGTCTCCACCACTCCCCTCGGGATACTCGACATGAAAAAGATCGAATTCCAGGGAGCCGTCACCCAGTTTGAACTCCTTTTTGGATTGTTGCACGGCTTCTATTTTATCTAAAATGAGGTCTTCGTTTAAACGTTTACATTGCGTAAACTCGTACCAAATCTCTGAAACCAGAGAATGATGACGTAGGTTCAGGCGGAGGTAATCGTTAGGATTACACTGATTTTAGATTTGAAGGTTTGTAACATGTCTCTGAATAATCGACGAACGAATCCTGTGTTTTCCTCTTATGGAAATTCTTTGAAATGGACGATATATTTATTTTCATGCGCTTTAAATTTTGTAGAGCGAGTTTCTGCATCCAGTCTCATCTGATAATACTCAGAAATCGGTTTGGGTGGTGGATCTAATTCTCTCTCGGTTCATTTTCGTTTCAATAATCGTTGAGCCTGTAACTGTTTTTCTCTAGTAGAATCCATGTTCAACAGCTGATGGCTCTGAGGGTAAAATGAGCCGAAAGTAGGAGAAAAGCCGTATTTATACAGTGGATGACGTCACAATGCATAGGTAAGTCCAACCTATTTTTGCACACGACCCTAATTTTTTTTTTTGCACACGGTCCTTACAGATGATGCAACAGGTATAAAAATGCAGGTAAAAGGTAATTTTTTTTTTGCACACGACCCTAAATAGGTATATAAAGCGGAGCTGGGAGTACCCTGCGCTCATTGTTCCCTGCGCTCATTATATCCATCATGACTTTTGTATGGAGAATGTTGTATTTGTTCGAGGTAGAAAAGAAAATATGCCATCACTGTCATGAGGAGATGAAAGATATAGCAAAATACGACGGCTACAACGATGCGGAAGAAGTTGTTGATTGGTACTGGGGATGTAGTAAATGTAGAGAACCTATACCTCACTGGGTGATAGAAGATCCCCCTTCTTTAGAGGAATGTGGGTATAGTTGGTGTGTAAAATATTTCCTATGGAAAAATGGGGTAGACCATATGATACCACCTTGGGCTAAGTTTACCAGAAACAGAGAGATAGAGAGATGTCCCACCTGTTGGGAAGAAAAGACCGAAGGGAGATGGAAATGCAGACAATGTGGTCAGTATCCCTGTTGTGAGATATGTATAGAGAAGTTCACAGTGAACTGCTACAGAAATTGTGCCTTATGTCGATACAATGGATATTAAAATCATTTTACTTTTTGTATTTTACTTGAATAAAATGTGCATTGTTCTAATCTGTCTTTGTTATTGTTTTCAGAAAATCCAGTTCAAACTGGTTAGGCTGGCTAGACTAGGCTGTCTAGACTGTGAATGAAAAGTGTGACGTCATAATCACATTCTTGAGTCGCTGCCAAAAATCGTAGTACCAAAGTATAGTAAAATAAAACGTAGTCGCAGCGTATAGTAAAAAAACTATATACAGTGTAAACACCCCGTATAAGACATAGGGGCTGTGTACTGAATTGACCCCCCTATCCCCCACCCCAAGGATTGTACTGAGTTGACCCCCCTATCCCCCCCAATCTGCACTCTCTTGACTCCACCTATCCCCCCAGCCAATCAGAATCCTCCATTTTTGACCTCATTTGCATAAAAAGTGCACTCAGTTGACCACGCCATCTAGACCCCTTATACTACTCGCGTCTAGACTCTGACATTAAATGAGGTCGTATGTAAGTTACTTTACGAAAAAGAAGCCTGAACAGTGCTAAAGTAAATGAAGAACGTTTCATTTACAATTTATCTTTAATATTTATCTATTAAATCTAGGAGTTTTAACTTTTAATTGAACTTTTTGCTGCTATTCTCGTGAGAACATAGCTTTTAACGACTGGGTCTAAAGTTACTGAGGAAAAGAAATCTGACAAGTGAATGTGCTGTAGTCTGCATTTTTAGGTCACCTGAGTAAACTCAGGTGACCTATTGCTATCTGTTTTCGTCCGTCGTCGTTCGTCGTGCGTCGTTCGTCGTGCGTTAACATTTGAACATTTTCAGCTTCTTCTCTGCAACCACTTAACCAATTTCAACCAAATTTGGCACAAAGCATCTATGGGTGAAGAGGAACAAAAATTGTGAATTTCATGATCCCTGCCCCCCTGGGGCCTGAGGGGTGGGGCCAAAACCACTAAAATTAATGCAATCTTTAAAAATCTTCTTCTTTACTCCTGGACGTCAAGCAATCAAACTGTTTGCATGATTGTAATCAGCAATGAGTCCTCAACCAAAATTGTGAAATTCATGGCCCTGGGGTCAGGGGTTCTAGTGCTAGGGTGGGGCTAAATAAGTAGGTAGTTAAAATGCATTATTTCTTTGAAAATCTTCTTCTCTGCTCCTGGGTATTAAATAAACCAACAAAGTACATAGTAATGATGAGCAAGAGTGCCTCTACCAAAATTGTGAATTTTATGGCCCCAGGGTCAGGGGTTCTGGTGTTAGGGTGGGGCTCTATTGATTATATAGTGAAAATACATTATTTCTTTGAAAATCTTCCTATCTGCTCCTGGGTATTAAATAAACTAACTAAGTACATAGTTATGATAAGCAAGAGTGCCTCTACCAAAATTGTGAATTTTATCGCCCCAGGGTCAGGGGTTCTTGTTTTAGGGTGGGGCTCTAATGATTATATAGTGAATTGCATGAATTCTTTGAACATCTTATCCTTTGCTCCTGGTTAATATGCTAATGATCTAATAAAATATTTAAGGCCAGGATTTATTTTATTTTCAGTTGTACAAATCCTCCGCTCAAGGTTTTGAATTTTCAGAAAAAAAATAAAACATTTTTTTCCCCGATGGTCAAATATGAGTCGAGATCGAGATTTCAAATTTACGAACTCGCACTTCCGGTTTTAAGATGAAACGGCGGGTAAATAAAGCTTTCTTGGTTTAGTGTAAAATTCATCGATACGAGTGCCATTCAAAACGTTTCACCCGTTAAAGGACAAATAAAATGCTGACGACTTTGTTGCACAATGACTTGTTGGTGAGATAATTATGTATTCGTTTCAAAAGTATCTATATGTGTCTGTAAATTATTTTCCTTCCCCAGGTTTTAAACTGCCCGTACGTGGTAGCTATTGCATATTGCCAGCGACATTGTTTAGGTCTCTGTTATAGCTTACAGTCTAAGCATCATTCTTCAGATAAGGGTTGCTTATGCATCAGATGTAATGAATAAAACTATGGGAGAAGTTAAGTCCATTTGAGGAAGAAATGAACAATAACCTGAAGAAATAAAAAAAAATTAAATATTAAAAGGCAAGAATATACAAATATATACAGGCATGTAGTATCATTTGTATCAGCCAGAGAAATTATTTTACACTTAATTGAAAAAATATTCACCCTACTCCCCAATACTCCCTGTCTGTTTTATGATAGGAATTATAATTTTAGGCATCAAGTAAATTTTAGAACAATGTCTACACATTCACCTAACACATATTAAAAAAATGAAGATATATTGAAAGACTTTTAAAGAATTGATTTTTTAAAATATATTTTGACCAACATCACAAAATTTATATAACTGGCCCAAACTGGCGGATGATGAAATAAGCAATTAAATGTTCTACTTTCCTATTTGTAAGCATTATGTGTCCAGTGGTAAGGAGCCTATTAGAATAGCATAAAAAAAGAATGTACAAATTGTTATAATTGATTTATCAAATTTTTTTTTTATTTCCTTTTCCTTCGGGACTTTTTTATTCTTATGTTCATAACTAAACCTAAAGATAAAAAAAATGCTGGCCTTCTAATGAAGAGAGGGGCCTCTTTCAAAATCGATAAATTCAGGGCCACTGGGTCAGGGGTACCATGGGGGTACTTTGACTAAAAATAAATTAATGCTTTGAAATCTGCCCTTTGATAAGCAATGGTGCCTCTTTCAAAATTTGTGAATTTCATGGCTTTTGGATAAAAACACGAACCAAATACAATCGCTGGAAAGTTGTTACATGATACTCAGGTGACCTATAAGGCCCGTGGGCCTCTTGTCTCTTCGCCCAGGCGCTGCTTTAAGAACTCGCAGTGAAATGGGAGTATATGGAATCTCTGTCTACTTAGTATACATGGTATGGTGTGCCAGGGAAATCAATGAAAGTAGGAAACCTGGGATAATTTATGCAAAGGGCTTTAAAATCTTTTAATATTATATATTGACAGTGCGATATACCTTATACACTTTAAACATTTAAAAGAAATAAAACAAGGCTTGGTCAGTTATACCTTTGGTGTTAGGTCTTGGTTCCTCATCCCATAAGGGGAAATAATTCTTCAAAAAGAACGAGGGTGCTTCCATTCAGCAGGAACCGGGGCGTACTTGTGACTTTTTTTTGACAAGCAATTTTTACATATTAATATTCATCAGGTTCCTGTACAATAGAAAAGGAACATATTTTCACGAAAATGAATTTTGATTTGCTAAAAAAAAAAACCCCTTGAAAATGGATAGATCATACATTTTGAACAAAATGGAACATTTTTAAACACTTTTCTCTATTTTTTTTTTCTAACTCTGGGTGTTTTCTCCATGATCTTAATACAAACAATCAATAATTTTGTCACTTTATTTCATGTACTCATGTACATGTATTAAAATTTTGCATTAATTAGAAAAAAATTGGTTCTAGGTCGAAATCAATTCCAATATTCTATATATTCTATGACGTATATCAATATGTACACTTGTCACCTATGTCTTTAATCTAGTAAATGTTTATTTTTTGAGAAACATTACTATGTTATTGTGCCTCCTAGGAAAAACGGCCATAAATGTTACAACATGACAAGGTGTTTCAAACTAAAAGATAAAAAAATCTATAATTATCATGGTTATGTTTGTAAAATCTGACCAGCTATGTTCTGCCAACCAAATCATGGACATTTAAACAATAAATGTTTCGTACAAATGATTCCTGTAGAATACACACCAAATACGCCCATCTTCTTTTGGTGTTTTTCTTTATGCGTAGCTAACTCAAGAGATTGTGTCATACTTGTCTATATCCTCATTTTGTTTCAAAGGCAAATAAATGTAATACTATAAACTTAAATCCCCCCTTTGTTTTTAAGTACACGTCAGGGTTGTTCAAAATTATATCTCCATAAAGCATGATACTGACACTAGGTACATCCCATCCCCCTGTGATTATTTTAAGGTCACCTGAGTAACTCAGGTGACCTATTGCTATCCGTTTTCTTCCGTCGTCGAGCGTTAACATTTTCACCTTCCACCCTGAAACTACTGAACCAATTTTAACCAAACTTGGTACATCATCTATGTGTGAAGGGAAACAAAAATTGTGAAAAGAAAATTCACAACCCCCCCCCCCCCCTTGGGGCCTGAGGGGTGGGGCCAAAACCACTAAAATTAATGAAATCTTTAAAAATCTTCTTTACTTCTGGACATCCAGCAGTCAAACTGTTGGCATGAATGTTAGGAGCATTGAGTCCTCTACCAAAATTGTGAAATTCATGGCCCTAGGGTCAGTGGTTCTGGTGTTAGGGTGGGGCCCTATTGATTATATAGTGAAAATGCATTAATTCTTTGATAATCTTCTTTGCTCCTGGATATAAAATAAACTAAGTACACAGTTATGCTGAGCAAGAGTGTCTCTACCAAAATTGTGAAAATCAGGACCCCAGGGTCAGGGGTTCTGGTGTTAGGACGGGGCTCTATTGATTATACAGTAAAAGCAATTAAATTCTTTTAAAATCTTCTCCTCTGTATTAAAAAACTATCTAAATATAGTTATGATGATGAGTAAGAGTGCCTCTACAAAAATTGTGAAATTTATGGCCCCAGGGTCAGGGGTTCTGGTGTTAGGATGTGGCTATATTGATTATATAGTAAAAAATGCATTAATTCTTTGAAAATCTTCTCTGCTCCAGGGTATAAAATAGACTAACTATGTACATAGTTATGATGAGCAAGAGTGCCTCTACCCAAATTGTGAAATTTATGGCCCCAGGGTCAGGGGTTCTGGTGTTAGGGCGGGGCTCTATTGATTATATAGAGCAAATACATAAATTCTTTGAAAATCTTTTTCTCTGCTTCTAGGTGTTAAATAAACTAAGTAAGTATATAGTTCTGATGAGCACGAATGTCTGTACCAATATTGGGAATTTCATGGCCCCAAGGTCAGGGGTTCTGGTGTTAGGGTGGGGCTCTGTAATAATTATATAGTGAAAATACATTACATCTTTGAAAATCTTGGGTAATAAGCATGTGGACTACCTATATGTTTATGATGTACAAGGGCTCCTACACTGGATTTATCTTTTAACGCAGAGTTTCAATCTCCTTTCAAATTTTAAAACGGGCATTTCATGCATAACCTTAGTTATATCATTTGTTTATCCCACCAAGTTCTACCGGAGGGTTGAAGTAAATTCGTACCGAAAACATGAGACATGCGGATTTAATTTATACTCAATTCTCATTATATCGCGGGTTTCATTGTATCGCGGTATATCGCAAAAATGTGGATACATAGCATATTTTCTTTTTGTTGATAGACATTATGAATGTTGTTTGAATGTTTATTTTTTTCGGTGATTAAGAAGTATGGAACATCCTTTTGAAAAAAAATAAAACGAAATTTTCTGATTTCCTGTCTCCTTTACATTATATTTAGACCATTAGAATTATAATCTCGTAAAAATCATAATAAAGTTCATCTTTTAAAAGTCTTTAGTTTATACAATTGTTCACTTTTTCATGTAGAATTACATCGTAAATTCAAAAATAAAAATTGAGGTCTGTATCATTTACAAGTTTCCATGTATTTCCATACCGCGATACAATGAGACTCTCCGATTTAGGAGGTAAATAAGACTTCCTGTTTTAAAAATAGACCACAAATTAAACGATGCAAGCTTGGAAAATAATTGGACACTAAAAAGTTAGGCCAAAGTTAGAATTACAATTATCATTTGATGTAAGTTAAAACAAAAATTAGAAATTACACTTTTCATGCAAAAGAATTAAGTACCGCGATATAATGAGACACCTGTATATATTTAAAGAAATTGTATGAGGTATATAAGAGATAATGAACAGTATTCAATATCCAAGTTCAGTGCAGGATCTTATAAATTTTTATTAGAAATAAATCATGTGGATGCAATCTCAGGTTAGCTCGTGTGTTATGTATAAACAATGCGGCTTGGATAGATAATGTAGTTACTTCTCTGAACTACCTAGATATGACGTAATAATAGAATATGACGTCATTTCACTGCATACTTGAGCGTCATGATTTACATTCCTTTTACAATTCATGTTATATTTATTACCTAATACTTGTTTAATGTGTGGAGATTGTTGTTCTAAAGCTCCACTCTACTGAGATGTTATGATGTTTAAGATTTAATATTCTTATTCCCTTCCTTTGTCCGATATGCACATATTCAAACAAAAGCATGTGAAACGCTCCCCTTACACGTCCGTAGAGAGTTAGAGTTAGAATTTATTAACGCTTTTAAATTTGCCAGGCACAAATGATTAACAAGGATAAAAAAAAGAGGATATTCTGATGTAAATCTTCAAGGGATGTGTGTCCTCTTATTTGGTTTTACTTAGGGAATTATTGTATAAATCGCGATAAAGAGTTGGAAATACCTATTCTTTTGTTGGTAGTTGAATTTCTAGTAAAATATTTGCTTCCTAAGAATAAATCAGTTTTGTCCCCAGAACTTTATATGTACTATAGACCACGACGAATTGATATATACAAACTTCACAACAATTTTGTTTTACTCCTGTACCTATTAGATTTTTGTGCAACATTTAAGAATATCAGAAATGTCCCTCACGTGATCATCAAAGCTCTCTCTCTCTCTCTCTCTCTCTCAGTAAAAATAAAACGATTCACTTGGTTGTGAATAAACCCGATTTCTTACTATCTTTTTTATCCTTGTCCATGCGTTCCTCATTCTTGTGAGAATCCCTTTTCTAGAAACAGAAGCTGGAGGAGCTTGAGATGATTCAGTTTCAGTTCTTTCAACGTAAACATTCACTCGATTCCTTTTTCTAATGAGGCGAAAGAAATCGACTAGATCTGTTTACATTCTTCATAATGTTGCTAGATAATAGAAACGGGGCTATTGTGATGTCAATATCCACGTCATGGTGGATAATACGATGTTCAATCAATTCCAAAGATTTTTGTTAATGAAAAAAAGAATACTTGAGGTAAAACTTTGCCAATCAGATGCTTCATTTTTCCTTCCATTTTTAGGTCACCTGAGTAAACTCAGGTGACCTATTGCTATCCGTTTTCGTCCGTCGTCGTGCGTTGTGCGTCGTGCGTTAACATTTGAACATTTTCACTTCTTCTCTGCAACCACTGAACCAATTTCAACCAAATTTGGCACAAAGCATCTATGGGTGAAGGGGAACAAAAATTGTGAATTTCATGATCCCTGCCCACCTGGGGCCTGAGGGGTGGGGCCAAAACCACTTAAATTAATGCAATCTTTAAAAATCTTCTTCTTTACTCCTGGACATCAAGCAGTCAAACTATTTGCATGATTGTAATCAGCAATGAGTCCTCTACCAAAATTGTGAATTCATGGCCTTGGGATCAGGGGTTCTAGTGCTAGGGCGGTGCTAAATAAGTAGGTAGTGAAAATGCAATATTTCTTTGAAAATCTTCTTCTCTGCTCCTGGGTATTAAATGAACCAACTAAGTACATAGTTATGATGAGCAAGAGTGCCTCTACCAAAATTGTGAAATTCATGGCCCTGGGGTCAGGGGTTCTGGTGTTGGGGCGGGGCTCTATTGATTATATAGTGAAAATACATGAATTCTTTGAAAATCTTCTTCTCTGCTCCTGGGTATTAAATAAACTAACTAAGTACATAGTTGTGATGTGCAAGAGTGCCTCTACCAAAATTGTGAATTTTATGGCCCCAGGGTCAGGGGTTCTTGTTTTAAGGTGGGGCTCTAATGATTATATAGTGAAATGCATGTATTCTTTGAACATCTTGTCCTTTGCTCCTGGTTAATATACTAATGATCTAATTACTTAAGGGCAGGATTTATTTTATTTTCAGTTTTACAAACCCTCCGCTCAAGGTTTTGAATTTTCAGAAAAAATAATTTTTTTTCTTTCCGATGTCAAATTTGAGTCGGGATCGAGATTTCAAGTTTACGAACTCGCACTTCCGGTTTTAAGATGAAACGGCGGGTAAATAAAGCTAGATCTGAGAAGATAACTTGGTTTAGTGTAAAATTCATCGATACGAGTGCCATTCAAAACGTTTCACCCATTCAAAGTACAAATAAAATACTGACGACTTTGTTGCACAATGACATCCTGGTGAGATAATTATGTATTCGTTTCAAAAGTATCTGTCGGTTAATTATTTTCGTCCCCCAGGTTTTAAACTGCCTGTGGTAGCTATTGCATATTGCCAGCGACATTGTTTAGGTCTCTGTTATAGCTTACAGTCTAAGCATCATTCTTCAGAAAAAGGGTTGCTTATGCATCAGATGTAATGAATAAAATTATTGGGAGAAGTTAAGTCCATTTGAGGCAGAAATAAACAATAACCTGAAGAAATAAAACAAAAACTTCAACTATTAAAAGGCAAGAATATACAAATATATACAGGCATGTAGTATCATTTGTATAAGCCAGAAAAATTATTTTACACTTAACTTAATTGAAAAATTGTTCACCCTACTCCCCAATACTCCGTCTGTTTTATGATAGGAATTATAATTTTAGGCAACAAGTAAATTTTAGAACAATGTCTATACATTTACCTAACACATTTTTAAAAAATGAAGATATATTGAAAGACTTTTAAAGAATTGATTTTTTAAAATATATTTTGACCAACATCACAAAATTTATATAACTGGCCCAAACTGGCATATGATGAGATAAGCAATTAAATGTTCTACTTTCCTATTTGTAAGCATTATGTGTCCAGTGGTAAGGAGCCTATTAGAATAGCATAAAAAAGAATGTACAAATGTTAATAATTGATTCATCAAAAAAAAAATTATTTCCTCCTTCGGGACTTTTTTATTCTCATTTCATAACTAAACCTAAACATAAAAAAAATGCTGGCCTTATAATAAAGAAAGGGGCCTCTTTCAAAATAGATAATTTCAGGGCCGCTGGGTCAGGGGTACCAGGGGGTACTTTGACTAAAATAAATTAATGCTTTGAAATCTGCCCTTTGATAAGCAATGGTGCCTCCTTCAAAATTTGTGAATTTCATGGCTTTGGATTAAAACACGAACCAAATACAATTGCTGGAAAGTTGTTACATGATACTCAGGTGACCTATAAGGACCGTGGGCCTCTTGTTTTCTTTTCGGTCTTTCTTTCTAAGTTAATATTTGAGATGAGGTTTATATATTTAGTAAAAGTAATTAAAAATGAAAACACGAAGACAACAAAATAAATGATTGATTGTATACTGGTTAACGTCCTTCTCCGGAATATTTCACTGATATGGAGACGTTGCCGGTGAAGGGCTGCAAATTTAGGCTTATGCTCGGCACTTACGACCTTTAAGCAGGGAGGGATCTTTATCGTGCCACACCTGCTGTGACACGGGGCCTCGGATTATACGGTCTCATCCGAAGCATTTAGTCGCCTTTTACGATCGAGAAGCAAGGGGGTACTGAGGACCAATTCCAACCCGGATCCCCACGGGACAACAAAGTAAAGTATAAGCGCTTTCATTTAAAAATCTTTAGATAACTTACAATCAAGTTTATTAACTGTTACGTATTAACGTCTATTGTGACGTAATAATTTACGGAACGTAATAATATTAAGGTTTGGCTTTAATGAATTGTTTCTCTTTTTCTGTTCTTTGGATTTGGTTTCCAGGCAGCATCTTATAAAATGGTCAATTGTCTCTTCCCGCAAATATTTAAATGTTCACTATGTTTAATTTGTAGATATTTTGGATTGTTTATATGCTGTTTGTGGACTCTTATCCGAGCTTTCCGTGTGGGTTTGTTTCTCCGATGTAAAATTCGTTATCGCCAAGGCATAAATTAAGTCCTTAGTTTCACAAGGCATGTCCGCATTGACGGTGAAATTTCGGTCCTTCAAAACTCGTAGCTGGTTCCCTCCAAAATATATACGCAGGTACCGCAAGAATAGAGTTTGTATATATGTTTAAACAATTTAATTTTGGTTTTAAGGCGTCAATTGATTTAATAAAGAGATAAGTTCTTAACTGAATAACCTGAGTTGCCTACGTCGAAATGACTCATCTTTTACATATTTAATTCTGTGATTCATTGTTTAAATATTTTATTAGTTATTAATTTTCACTCAAGTTTTTAAGATATGTGAAAACAAAACTAGAGGTACTGTGAGCGATGAGCTCACTAAATGATACCCCCCGACTCCATATAGTTAAAATGGCAAAGTCCATGATTTGCTGTGGCCGGAAATCCCAAAATATGTGTCGGATCATAAAGTAAAATAAGAGGTGCACAATGGCAATATGTAATAAAGATTCTGTGAAAGTTTCATCAAATTTCATTCAGTGGTATGAGAGGAGTTGCGGTACTGTGAGCGATGAGCTCACTAAATGATACCCACGCCTCCATATAGTTAAAATGGCAAAGTCCATGATTTGTCGTTGCCGGAAAACCCAAAATATGTGTCGGATCAAAAAGTAAAATAGGAGGTGCACAATGGCAATATGTAATAAAGGAAACATTCTGTGAAAGTTTCATCAAATTTCATTCAGTGGTATCAGAGGAGTTGCGGATAAGAGATGGGTACCACAAAGCGTAACAGACGGACGGACGGAATTAACGATTACTATTTACCCTCCCGCTTTTCAAGCGGGGGGTATAATAAAAAAAGCTTCACGTATGATTCGAACTCTTCCCATAGCGCAGGGTTTAGTCCATGACCGACCGCTTTAACCACAACGCTACGAAGTAATTCTATTATCGAGGTCTGCCGGTGTGATTTAAATGAACGGGTTTGTTGAAGCGTACATTTTTTCCCGAAATTTTCGATTTTCATATAGAATGGGTTAAGATTCCATTTTTGGCCGAATGAAATAGATTTCGCATTTACTTTTCCATCACTTAAGCGTTAACGAAGAATGGACACTTGACCCATTTATGTTCAGAATTCTTTTTTGTAAGTCTAATATACCCATTTTCCACTAAATATGCTTAACTGTCAACATTGAAATAAAGATTATCAAATAATAAGTCGTTAAATAAAATAATAAAATGTTTTGAAGATGACACTACCGAGAACATGATTTTAGAAAAATATAACTTTTCTATGAATTTAAAAAATTGAGAAACATTTTCTCTCAGAGCGGGGGATTGCCCGCGCCTTATACGCCCTCTTTCTTTCATATACAAACTATTTAGGATGTTAGTTTTCAGTTTTTCCGCCAATGTTTTGAATTTTCTCTATATCTTCTACGGGAAATATGTTGATGCTAATGTAAAATCGAAACTGCCTTTTAGATTTGAAAATTCGAGGCAAGGTATTGAAGGAAAGAACACAGGTTGAGTGTCTTTATCATATTTAGTGATAAAATGTGTTTATTTGAAGATGACAGGGTTCTTCCACCAATTAATAGGTGCAGACAAATGTTTATATATACAAAATACAGATGAATACAGGAGTTACAACCGACTTTGCAATTTAAAGTGACCTTTGATTGCATCAATGTTTCCTTATTTAGGAAGAGAGGGTTTCACGCAAAATAAAAACTTTATGGAAATGGTTTATTTGAGTTTCTTATCTTATTAAGGAGAAGTAAATCACGTGGAATAAATCTCATGAATAAACTGTATGCCACTTCTCCATATGTAAAACACGGATGGAACAGTTTACGCTTTCTTGTAAACCGCTTTGTGGTTTATATAACTTAAACTTCCCAAACCCATGTTATAGCAGTTTAACTTGGACTAACCAGAATTGTGGGGTCGCTATCTGGAAATTTCTCTCAGTGGCATAAGAGGAGTTGCGGATAAGAGATGGGTACCCCAAGCGTAACAGACAGACGCACGATCATATCAATTACTATATACCCTCCTGCTTTTCAAGCGGGAGTATAAAACATTGAACTGGTTTTATTTTGACACACTCGTTTCAATAACTATTAAAAAAGCAAATTTTCTTAAGAGATGTGTGGTCCTGAATACCGTTGGGTTTTGTGTGGATCCTGTCACCGTTCAGCGTCTCACAAGGGACAAGGGGTGATATAGGGCGGTCTACCTCTGGGACGTCATTTGTTCCTGCAGAGAGGACACCCACGGTTACTATCCAGAAGGAAAGCTGTGCAAAAATAGCATGGTGGTCTCTTGTGGCATCTGTTGCACACATAGTTTTAGGAACCTCCTCTCCCCAGCAGACAGGACATCTCTCCAACAAAGCAGTTGGTTGCTGTGTCCCCCCATAAAAGTATGCCTCCTTGGAAAGTCTCAGGCGGAATGGGTCTAGCCGGGGTGACGCTGGTTCAACACACTTATGACAAACGTGTTCATTCTTCATCAACCTTACTTGCGTTTTATGTGAAATAAAAAATAGAGGTAAAAAAAATCATATATTATTTTTCAATAATTCCACATGATGGTAAAAATTTCATCATCTGCCAATTTATCTATAATTTCTTCAAATTTGTATGGTAATTTCTTTCGCCAATCACAAGCTAGAAATGGTTGAAGATGCCACACTTTTAGGCAGGAGTCTCCTACATCAAGACCAAGCTTTGAAAAATCTGAATATTTGTCCATGTCATCTTTGGTTACCATTATCTAAAAAAAAAATGAATATCAAAAACAGTGGCCTGCTGTTTTTCTTTGACAATCGTTTCTGTAGCTGTATAAAATAAAGTGCCCCGCCACAGCATGATACGCCCGTCAAATATTGTTCAATAATCATAAATTGGTTAGGATGCAAGAAAATCAGGTAGCCTTGATTAACAGATTGACACAGATTTCAATGATCTAATTTCCATTTCTTATCATACATCTCTAAGAGACTTGCACTGTAGGGATTGATTATAACAAAATACATCATATAACTCTAAACTGGTTGTGTTAGAGCATAACAAATATCCATCTGCAGCTTACTTAAACTTAAATTGTTTATTGCATATTTTATGAAATAATAGAAATGCTAAAGTTTAATAAAAAAATCTAACATAAATTATAATTTCTTCAGACTATAAAATTCTAAGTGAGACATGACTGCTATTTGTTGCAAATATATAAAAATTGAAATATATATTTTTTTTTCAATGAACAGTTCAACACATGTATAATTAGTTTTAACTAGAAAACTGACCAGTCAGCAAGGGCCCCGCCATGGGGTAGAATTAAAAGGGTGCAGCTTACGGAATGATTAAAAATGTACGAAGAATAAGCAACAGCAACTGTATTCTTAAAATTTCAAGATAATTCCTGAATATTCAAAAACCTGAAAATAATATCCTTGTATTTACATTAGGCAGTAAAGAACAACTAAACATTTAATGTATATTTAAACAATTATGAAGCTTGTGTTATATAGAATGCCAGCCTTCAATGAATGCAAATATCATGAAGGCTTGACCTTAACTTCAAACAAACAGCAGTTGCAGACAAAGGTTTTCATTAATCTTAAAGATAAAGAAAAGCCTACTAAATTTTCTGCAGCAGACTAGATAATTAATCCCAAAGGATTAATTGTACCTCTTTCATCATTTTCTGCTAAAGTTACAATAAGAACTTTTTCAGTATTAATGATAGAATGGGGTTTTTATACAACTACCTTAAAAATTAATTAACATAAAGTAAAAGAAAGTAAATCAAAAAATCTTCTTTAATCTATTTCTTGTTTTTAGAATTCAATAAAATCATAACTATTAAACAGAAATTATAAAAATTTATGTTTAAATCCACATTTCAGAGTGTTCATAGCATTCCAAATTGATCAACTTCAAAACAAACTTCAATTGCAGACAGAGGTGGTAATTCATCTCAATGTGACAGATAAAGATAATGCTCTGGATTTTCTTCAGGAGGAAAGCTAATTAATCCCAAGGGACTCATAGCAGCATTCAGTTTACAATGGAAACATCTTCAGCAGTTATCTCTCTTTGCCAATGCATTCTTATATAAAGTTAAGGAATCTACCCCACCACCCCAGCTCCAAACCAGGGGACATAGAGAACCAAACTTAGCATCAAAATATGTATTTCTGCCTACAGAACTACCATACCAAATTTGTACTTGATTGGGCAACCATAAAAAAAAGTTGCATATTCATTCTTATGTATAGTTAAGGAATCTACCCCACCACCCCAGCTCCAAACCAGAAGACATAGAGAACCAAACTTAGATCAAAATATGTATTTCTGCCTACCAAACTAACATACCAAATTTGAACTTGATTGGGCAACCATAAAAAAGTTATTAGAAAAAAAGAGAAAATTTGTGGACAGAAGAGTGACAGACGGACAGACAGACAGCTAGACGGACGGACAGGCAGAGTGATTACTATAGGACACCCGCAAATCCTTGCGGGGCCCTAATTATATTATACAATACTAATTTAGTTTTAATCATACACTAAAGCATAAACTTGTTAAATTACGTTACACCAATTGGAAGATTTTTATCTGGACTAGCCATCAAGAACTCTTAATTACCACGAGCAACTATGAGGCCAACTTTTTGCCCAACTCCCAAGAGATAAATTAAGATAACAGCTGCATCAGATCTAGAAATGCTCTTAGCTCCTGACAATAAACTCATTAATTTCTCTCTAATTTGACATGCAAGTTTCTGCTATCAAAATTCTTCTTGACCAGTGCTTGATAATTATGCCCATGGAACAAACTGAATTCCTCTCAAAGCATAAATATTTGTAACAGATTGCTGTAAAGTATATAATGAAAAAAAAAGTTTTTACTTAATTTAACATTTTTTAATAAGGATACAAATATATTTTTTACATTTTTTAGATTATGAAATTAAAAATTTAAAAAACTTCGTTTTTTTTTTTTTTAAAAATCACTTAAATTAAAGGTCACAGTGTCCTTGAAATAGGCCGCGACACACCTTCTACTTTAGCTGTATACTTTTGCCAAGTTTGAAAGCTCTAGGTCTCATAGTTTTCTAGTTATGAGCTGGACAGGATTTTTCCATATTTGGCTATAGCATCTTTATTAAAGGTCAGAGTGACCTACTTTTTGTGCGCGTCACACCTTCTACCCAAGATGTATCAGCTGACCAAGTTTGGTAACTTTAGGCCTAATAGTATTAAAGTTATGAGCCGGACACGAGAAAAGCTAACAGACGGACGGACGGACACGAAGCCTGTAACATAATACGTCCCGTCTTAAGACGGGCGTATAAAAAAGCATCTTTTGTGAAGAGGTGAGTGGTCCGTTGGGTTTTGATTTTTGGTTTCCCAGGGTTTACTCCGTGGTGGATTCTAACACATACAGTTGTTGTTGGGATCTACTCAGTATAAAGCCTGATCTCCTAGGTGGGGTGGAGGCGGGTTCCTCCTAGGTCCAAGGTGAACGCCGGTGTCGACACATGGGACATGCACGATTCCTCTCCACGAGATAAACTGAACAGCTAAAACACGACGGCCTCTTGTGGCAACCATATCACGTGTAATTAGAAGGGAGGTCCTGCCTCAAGCACACGGGCATCGCTCAAGCATGGTGGCCGGCGCCTTGATGCACCAACATGGAACTTGTCCTATCCCTTCCCTGGCTGCGCGGCAGCACTGTTTTGGATGGTGACTACGGGGCGTCGAGGGCCTCATCTCCCCTTAGGTGGCCATCAATTCGATCATCTCCTGGATATAGTGTAGGAGCTGTCTGAGCAGAGGGGTATGCGTAGGGGGCCTGGCCTGCGGAGAGGGGCTCCTCGGAGTATCGGGGATAGCTAGCGCTTCATCTCTCGCATAGGAATGGCGGAGGTCTCCTTGGAGGTTTAAGGGTACGCTGGGCACATTTTTGCAAGTTTTTCAGGTAAAATTTTCTATGAAAGTTGCTTGATACATGTACATGTAGTGGAAATCCTATGCAAAATGATTAAATGGTTAAAAACTATTGAGTACTAAACTTAAAGATCATCTTCTGGTTTTCCTGATTGAATATGAAATATATCTTGTTTTCTGTTATTTTTAATAACTGTTATTCTTCTACAATACAAAGATGGGGGTATTCTATATGAAGAGGATAGACCTTGTTGCTGAAAAACATTTAATAAGGGTTCTGTTTTTTGTTTGGGTATATTTTCTGACTGAGAAGGACGAACTAATCGTAGTGGAGGATATGGCCAGGCAACTGATGGTTCTAACTCAGAAGTTGTACTTGGTTCGTTATCTCCACCTGATGTTTGATCAGAAATAGAGTTCTGTGAATAATGGAGTTTTCACCTTTAATATCACGATTTTGTTGCAAATTCACCAAAAGTATGATTTTCTCACCCTCAGATGATTTTCGTAATGGTGTGGTGCTTTTCGTTTTCTCCCAGCTGATTTTTCTGTATGCCTAAATCTTGGCTGTTTCTCATTAATGGCATTTTATGTTATTTTTTCAGTTTCTGAGAAGTGACCTTGATATTTTTTTGCAACCTTCATTTGTAGATATGATATAGTTCAGAGCATCATTTCTTGCACTTGACTAAAAAATTTGATTCGAGGCAGATTTGGTAATGGATTTAAGGTAGTTCTACACTCGGAGCTAAATGGGCTCAATCTTAAAAAATCTGCTTTTATAAGTTAGATATACATCCCAACAATGGATAGACACAAGAAAAATTATATGTCAACATGTTAACTTTTCCGCTATTGCCTATCGGAGTACATACCCCGAAATGTAAAATGCTGAAATTTACCTATCCTACATTTTGTTGTATGTAAATGAATTAAAGTCTAAATATTCGACTTTAATACACAAAATAGAGTAGAAATCTGTTAGTAAACAATATAGTTTTGCATGAATTATTATAATTATTTGCACTTTGCTAGGCTAACGTATCAAAATTAAATATATGAGAAAATGTGCTTCACGGGTCAATCTCGGCCATTTTAGAAAAAAAATTATGGACTCAAACTTCAAAAATTTGTATTCTTTTTACTAAATAACATTTAAGAAAAAGAAGAAGCTAAAAAAATTATATGTTGACGCATTTATACTTTTTATGGTATGAGCTCTACACTAAAGGGACCCCCATAATTTCATTCTTCCAAAAGTAATATATTGACACATTTTCCTGTAGTTCTATTAAAGTTTGAGTGTATACTTGTATTAACAAGGTTGTACATATTTTAAACAATGATAATACACATGCACCCAATACCTATTGTCCCTAAAATTTATCTTATAATACTCTAAAACATTAAAACACCACTTGTCTGTAAATTGGAGACAATGAAAATGGGCGTGACTGACTGGATGCTTTTGTTACAGAAAGTAAGTATGCTGCAAGTGAATCGACTTTTTCATATAATAATTATTATTCTAGTCTAAAGATAATTTTGCATTGTGATTGTTGGGTAAGCCGGTTGAAGGGGGGGGGGGGGTATGCGTCTTTTGAAATAATTATTATTCAAGGTGAATTTATGTAATTTGTGATGGATAAAATTAATTAAATTTGTCTAAGTCAAATAGTAGTAATTACTTTTCAAGCTAATATTAGCACTATCAGCTTTAACTTGGCCACCGACAATAGTCGCCCCGACTTTCATGTACTGATCATGATGTAGCATGTTCGTAGTCCATGTTATCGGCGCGGCATATTACACATGTATCATTCACAGAAATGTTATTACCTAATTTTTTTCTCTGTCAACCGAAAGTTGTTCCAAGTCTTCTCTTTTTAATTAATTTATCCTTAAACTGTAGAATCACTCAACGTTTGTACGTTTGTTGACACGAGCGACTTCGAGCAAAATCGTTACCGGATATTTAAAACGCTGAGTAAAAGTCAAACCAGTATAGTTCAAAAATCACATCTCGGAAAAAATAAGTGTGGTTCCGGTTTTACTATTCGTAAATGACGTAGTGCGAGTATAGACCTACTTTAAATAGTATAGATACTGTTTTGAGCATATATCATAAAAGTGTTTTCATGTACTTGTGAAACATCTGATTCCGAAATGCGTAAACTATTTTCGTGACGGTCATTAACTTAAAAAAATATCCTCTTTTGATGGTAAATTGTAGGTTTTCTTTGTAAAATGTTTAAAAAAGAGATTATTCTAAAACTGGAGTATTGTTTCTACAAGGACATCTACTCTGAGATTTCGTTTTCCAGGCTTCAAAATAATCATTTTTCAACTGATTATGAAAGCTTTCAAGAAATACATTTGTGTCTATATTATAGTATTCTGCATTTCTAAAACACATGGCCCACTTTTCTTTTCTACAAAGATCAAAATCCTGAAAATAAATTATAAAGATGGACTGACCTCACTTAACTTCCTTCTATATATTGATTAAAATAATTTTCTGATTTGGTTTGTAGAGCTTAGCATAAAAGATAATTTAAAATCTACACTACCCAAGGATGCTTCCACATAAGTTTTTAGCCTCACTGACCTAGTGGTTCTTGAGGAGAAGATTTTTTAATGACGCCACCCTCTTTTTTTTTTCTTGATTATCTCCCACTTGTAAGGGGACTTGGCCGTTCATTTCAACAATTTAAACTCCCCTACACTCAAGGATGCTTTGTATCAAATTATTTATAATTGGCCCTTTGGTTCTTGAGAAAAAGTCAAAAATGTGAAAAGTTTACAGACGGACGGATGGACGGACAAAATGTGATCAGAAAAGCTCACTTGAGCCTTTGACAAACACTATGTGTACCGCCCATATTCATAGCAGGGCATAAAAACAAAAACCTTTCAAAACTTACTGAATTCTGAATGGGAGCTATGTTGCAACCACTATTGAAATAACGACCTCTATTGAAATAATTATATCAATAGTGGTTGAGAATGCCTTTCAATATGAAACATAGTTAGTAACCACTATTGAAATACAACCTCTATTGAAATAATTATATCAATAGTGGTTGAGAGTGCTTTTCAATAACAACATAGGTAATAACCACTATTGAAATACAACCACTATTGAAATAATTATATCAATAGTGGTTGAGAGTGCATTTCAATAACGAACATAGAAAATAACCACTATTGAAATAGTGGGTGAGAGTACATTTCAATAACAAACAAAGATAGTAACCACTATTGAAATACGACTGCTATTGAAATAGTTAATTCAATAGTGAGATCCCTCACTACTTAATGGTCATAAGTTCCAAGCATTGGACAAAAACCAGTGGTGGCGTCTCCATTTAAGTGAACATTTCTCAAGATGGATGTCAAACAACATAGTACATACAAACGCTTTCTCCTATCCTCAGAAAACTGGATAAGGGAAAAATGTATAGAAAATATTAATGCTCTAAACTCATATACACGTGCATTCCTAAAACTCTTCCTCTTATAAAGTCTCCATAAGCATTATTTTCTGTAGTTCAAAGTTATCAAGAAGGTAAAAGTTAATGACAGAAAAAGCAGAAGGAAGCCGGAAGTTACTATGAGGAAGTCGGTTTGCCAGGACAGGGATTAAACATTCATGTTAAACGCACATTCAAAGGAGAAGAAACAGAGGTGTGGAGTGAATTTGTGAGATATTTGGAGAATATTGCTGCGTTAAATAACTGGCCCATTGACATGAGACGAAGAGTCCTTACTACTACATTTCGTGGACAAGCGGAAGTATTCGCATATGGATTACCAGATAATATTTTACGGGACTATAGCCAACTTAAACTACAAATGGACAACAGATTCGGACATATTGCGATGAAGGAGAGCTACATCGTTGAGGCAAACATGTGAAGAAAAAAGCTCCCGACAGAATCAGTCTGTGATTTTGGCCAAACTTTAGCTGATTTATATAGAAGAGCTCATCCTGGAAATCGAGACTATGTGGAAGAAGCTAGTCTTAAAACTTTTATGGACAACTGTAATCATGATGACGATTTCCGCGCACTAGACCAAAAAGCCTACAGGAAGCAGTGACTGCTGCGATGCAGGAGGAATGCATTTGTATAACAGAGAAAAGGAATTTAAGAAACAAGGAAAACAACCCTGTAAGACCCATTTATAGAGTTAGCGAGTTCTCCCCTCAGGGAAAAGTACCAGTGGCCAGGAAAACGTACCGCGCTAATCCAGATATGGAGGACAAAAGAAAAACTTTGAAGATATGATATGGCTGTAATTCTTCTATGCATTTGTATAAAGACTGTCCAAAGCGAAAAAATGCTGATAGCAAAAGCCCCTAGAAATCTTTAAAATTAAGAGTGTCGAGGCAGTAGGCCATGTGTCTGCACAGCAGTTAGTTAAGCGGCGTAGTACAGGAGATGAACAACGTCAGGATGATAGCAGTATAGAAAATTGGAAATTTGCACTTGAATTACGAGTCTAACGAGAAAAACCAAGGAATTATCGAAATTAGGGGAAAACCAGGAATGAGATTAGATGGCTTAGTGGAAAGCACATCGTTAGAGTGGAAATTTGACACGGGTGCAATGAACACGTTCATAACAGAAGAGGTTTATTGGAACATTCTTCCAGAACAAAAACCTGTGCTGGAGCGCGCTAAAAAACTTAATACGACCGACAGAAGAAAATTGAAAGTTACGGGAACTTCAAAAATGCTACTTTCTTTTCAAGGATTTCAAGTGATCTTTCGAATGTTTGTGGCAGACGTAAAATGTAATTTACTGGGCCAAGATTTTATCACCAAATTCCAGTGTCAATGGGACTATGTATCTAATGTGTGCAACCTTAAGTCAGATGCTGAAGTCTTGCGGGAATATTATATTTTTAGCATGGAGGACAGTGTTGTTCCAGCTCATCACGAGAGTATTATAAAAACTTCATTCGATAGTAGTGTAGATGTTTGTGATGGGTTGCTGTTACCTCTAAAATCATTTGAACATAATCATGGGCTAGCTGTTGCAAGAGAGTTAGTGAAATCTGAAAGTCTTTATTTGTTGATGCACAGAAAATACCAAATATGGGAAGAGGTCAAATGAAGGGTCATGGGATAAATCAGTTACATGATTGACAGCTCGATGATGCATACAAAATATCGTTTCGTTATTGCAAACTCGGAGGCTAACGAATCCTCGCGTGCAATAACTCAACGATATTTTGTATGCATCATCTCGTGTCATCATGTAACTATTACGTACAGTCGTACTTTTGACGAACATTTAGATAATCTTGGTTTAGTATAAGATGGATTACAGAGTGTCAACCTCAAACTAAAAGCGAAGAAGTGCAATTTCTTCAGGCGGGAAGTGAGCTTTCTTGGACATATCGTATCAAAGGAGGGTATTTAAACGGATCCTTCAAATATAAAAGCTGTGAAAAACTGGAAAACACCGAGCAATGTAAAACAGAAATTGATATCTGCACCTATTCTTGGATATCCCGATGTGAATGCTGGTGACTTTATACTAGATACTGATGCTAGCAATGATGGTATAGGCGCTGTGTTATCGCAGATTCAGAATGGAAGAGAAATTGTGATTTCCTATGGAAGCCGAGTGTTGAATAATTGTGAAAGAAATTATTGTGTTAAACATAAGGAAATGCTAGCTGTTGTGTACTTTGTTCAACACTTTAAGCACTCTTTACTTGGTCGAGAGTTTTGCTTAGAACAGACCATGGATCGTTGGTGTGGCTTCATAGATTCCGAGATTGATTGATTGTATACTGTTTAACGTCTCTCTCCAGAATATTTCACTGATATGGAGACGTCACCATTGCAGGTGAAGGGCTGCAAATTTAGGCCTATGCTCAGCACTTAAGGCCTTTGAGCAGGGAGGGATCTTAATTGTGCCACACCTGCTGTGACACGGGGCCTCGGTTTATACGGTCTCATCCGAAGGACCGCCCCATTTAGTCGCCTTTTACGACAAGCAAGGGGGTACTGAGGACCTATTCTAACCCGGATCCCCACGGGTTAGATTCCGAGAACCGGAGGGACAAATTGCGCGGTGGCTACAGCGACTTGGACCGTACATATTTAAGATTAAACATAGAGCTGCGAAACGACATGGAAATGCAGATGCATTATCTCGTGTTTCTTGTGAATGGAACTGTAGACAGTGTAAACGTGAGAAAAGTGAAGGAAGGGATATTCAGAAAAATTCACGTTTCCGATTTAAGAAATAATTCAAAAGGAAGTGTCAATCACGTGTTTGATTTAAGTGTATTGTTTAAAGATAACACAAACTCTGAAATATCAAGTGATTGTGCCGTTATTTCTCCATTGAAGAAGAAGCGAACAAATAGACCAATGCGAGCAAAGATTCGGAAACAGCCGGAGGAGTCATTAAACCGAGGAAATATTCGAGAGGAACAACAGAATGACTCTGGAATGCGCGTTATTCTCCATTGGATGGAAAAGAATGAAAACCGCCATTATCAGCTGTGTCTTGTGAAAACTTTGAGTGCAAATTTTGGTATTCAAGATGGGATTTATTTTGAATTGATCAAGGTGTTCTGTGTATTCGCTGGATTTCAAATAATAGTGAGGAACTTAAGATATGTCTACCACGGAAACTGCGTCAAGTTGTGTTATGGCACCTCCATTACTCTAATGTTGGAGGTCATATGGGAGTAAAAGGAATTCCGATTATTGTTGGCCTGGGATGCGTCAATTCGTCCATGACTACGTATTAGCGTGTGATGTTTGTGAAGAGAGGAAAAATCCGCCTCGGAAATAGAGATTGCGTATGAAAACTTCCCTGAGTAGTGAAACATTTCAAAGAATAGCACTGGACCATTCCCAAAGTCAGGTAAAGGATATTCTTACATTCTGGTAGTGATGGATTATTTAACCAAATTTACCGAGATATTTCCACACATGAACATGGAAGCTGAAACGGTAGCCAAAGTCCTGTTTAACGGATGAATTAAGCGATACGGATGTCCTGGAGCTATTCACTCAGACCGAGGAAAACAATTCGAAAGTAAACTTTTCAAGGAAATGTGCCGATTATTTCAAATTGACAAAACGTATGAAGTTGGAGATTAAGTACGAAGAAGTCAACCAAAAGTTGATAAAGGACAAAAGTTAAAACTGTCGAGAAAGTGGACTGGGCCATGGATAATAATAAAAAGATTAAGTAATGTGCTATATCAAATTCACCATTCAAAACAGTCGAAACCCGTCATAGTGCACGCCGCAACATCAAACCTTACCGCGGAGAGCGACAGCAGTCCCACTACACAACCAGCGAGACAGTGGAACACATGGGTGGCGAAACACCAGATGGTCGAGCGCGATGTCTTCTTTGAAACCAGGAAACCCGTTTATGTGCATGGTGACTTGTATGATGACATTTCGTCTGATGAAAACGAAGACATACCGTGAAGCGCAACAGACTCATGTGACCAGTGAGGATTTCCTGGATGATATTTCTTTTGGATGACAAGTCTCTGGTAGAAGATATTCTCCACAATAGTTCAGACTTCACTAGTGACCGTATAGTAGAGATGTTGGAAGACGAGTCGGCGGACATCCGGGAAGTTATCTCTGTGGACAATGACAGCCAGACAGAATTGAGTGCTTGTGACAGTGATCGTGACAGTAATTTTTAGGTATGAAAATCAAGACCCTGGCGAAACTGATCTCACGCAGGTATCAACGATTTGTCTTGTGTTAAATAAGACAGTGAAACGTACCCTAGACGCAACAAAAGAGATAAGTTGAGACGCATATCGTTTATTCGGAGGATCTAAATCCCGACGAAATTGACTTTCCCAATGTGGCTAGTGAAATTGAAGGAGGTCCCTGAAGGAGACATTTCGAAGACGGCCATGTTCGTATTGTGAAAGGAGACATTTTCGTATAAACAGAACTTTAATGTTTTATGAACAGACTTGTAAATATTTGAAAATTGTCATGATATATTTGTATAAATTAACTGCTTATTATGCGTAAAGTTTATTGATTTGTTTGTGTTTATAATTATGCTTAATTGCTTATAATTAACTAGCTGCATTTAGAGTTATATTATTAAGTCGTATGTTTGATATTTGAATTCAAATTCTTCTTAATTGGCTATTTTTACATGAATATTATTGTAGGGAGAATCATTTCACTCGTATTTTATATTGAAGATTAATTTTGATCGGAGTCAAAAGCTTAAGTAGTGGGGAGTTGTAACGGTATCTTATAGTATTATTCTGTTTTATTGCTACGCAATGTTTGTTTACATGCCATTGCTCCGCGCGAGCAATGTCGATACATAAAAAGATTGCTCCTCATCAGCAATGCATATTATATTTATACATAGGCCGATTAAAAGCTTAGGCGCGATCATTCTTGTTAATTCTATTACAGGATATACATGTAGGTGCTGTCCGGCCAGTGACTTATTATGTGTGAAACATTGGATTTTATTGTAATGTAAATAAACTGTAAATAAATTTATTTTGCGTTTTATTTAACCTAAAGCGTATGCTTTAGAGGTTGGAAAATTATAGTCATATGGATTATTAATAAAACTGGAGTTATCTCACACTTGGATTATTTAAATAGAGCCGTTTACCGCTCGACGGCGCTACACAATTACTGTTAAGACAAGAGATGTTTGTAAAACACTTATGCCCCCCTCCCCCACAAATTGGTATTCTTTTTTAAGTCCAAAAGGGCTTAACTCTGTCAAAAATGGTGTGATCATACCCAAAACATAAGTTGACCTTGATATTCATCTGACTAATTTGTATACTTAATTCCATTTCAATATGTGCAACCTCTCAAAAGAAAAATGAATGGAAACTGCAAATTATTGGAATTTTTCGAAGTTCAAGGGGAGTCCAAATTTTCTAAGTCCAAACACTGTCAATTATGGTGTGATTGTACCCTAAACAGAACTTGTCCTAGATATTCATCTGACTAATCTGTATACTAAATTCCATTTCAATATGTGCAACTTCTCCAAAGAAAATGAACAGAAACTGCAAATAATTTGAATTTTTCTAAGTCCAAGGGGTATAACTCTGTCAATTATCATGCAATCATACCCAAAACAGAACTTGACCTAGAAATTTTTCTGATATACCTGTATACTAAATTCCATTTCAATATGTGCAACCTCTCCAAAGAAAATGAACGGAAACTGCAAAAATATAGAATTTTTCTAAGTCCAAGGGGCATAACTCTGTCAATTATGGTGCGATCGTATCCAAAATAAAACTTGACCTAGATATTCATCTGATATACCTGTATACCAAATTTCATTTCAGTATGTGCAATGGTTAAGAAGAAAATGAACGGAAACTAAATGGACCGACAGACCTACCGACGGACAGACAGCAGCAAAGCAATATGCCCTCCCTTCTTCGAAGGCCTCCCTTCTTCGAAGGGGGGGGGGCATAACAAAGATCAAAAATCTTTTGTGTTTGACCAGGCATCGGTGCATGATCTTGTTTACGAAAATGTCATAATTCCACAAGAGAGGGAACTGATAAAAGCTGTACATGGACATGAAGAATATCGACTTGCGCCTGCCTTCAAACATCTAGAGATTCATCCACTAAAATGGGCAAGTATGACAGAGCAGCAAAACCAACACCAGGTAAACAGAGTTTTGCATTGTAAAATCCATCTCAACAATGAAGAACCAATTCTAAGAAAACTTTCCCTTGTAAGGGACCTGTGGAAAGAAGCAAAGTGGATGAATTGCAAAACGGCAACTTTTGTGTTGCCGAGGATGAACAGGCTTTCACACTAAAGGAAACACCGAAAGGATTTTCTTCTCAGGGTTCAAAGTTTAAAAAAACTTGGAATTTGTGGTTTTGCAGATGACAGGCGTCGACTTGAAGATATACTAATGAACTTGAAATACAACCCATCAATCGTTATCTACAAGAACAAACCTACTTCTTCTGGTGAAAAAAGAGTAAAGAAACCAAGAAAAGTTCAACAGAACATTTTAAAAATGCTAGTCATTGTCGAAGAAGAGGAGAGTGGCGTCACTTATGAACTTCACGTTCAGGACCATTCCAATATTGTGATTTTTTAAAAAGTTTTAACAGGATTACTCACAAATCTATACAATCAAGTGACGAGCATTCACAGAAAAATAGTATGAAAATAACATTATGAAACAAATTTACAAGTACATAAAATATTTTGTTTCAAAAATTTATTTCACTTATTAAAAGAAAACAAACAAGAGGCCCATGGGCCACATCGCTCACCTGAGTAACTGGGTGATGCAGATCTTTTTTAAAGATTTGTTCTATATATATTTCTCTGTAAAACTTGGATTCCCTATTGTGGCCCCGCCCTACGCCCGGGGGTCATGATTTTAACAATTTAATATCTACACTACTCAAGGATGCTTCCACATAAGTTTCAGCTTTCCTGGCCTAGTTGTTCTTGAAAAGAAGATTTTTAAAGATTTGTTCTATATATTTCTATGTAAAACTTGGATTCCCTATTGTGGCCCCGCCCTACCCCCAGGGGTCATGATTTTAACAATTTAATATCTACACTACCCAAGGATGCTCCCAAATAAGTTTCAGCTTCCCTGGCCAAGTGGTTCTTGAGAAGAAGATTTTTAAATTTTTGTTCTATATATTTTTATGTAAAACTTGGATTCCCTATTGTGGCCCCGCCCTACCCTCGGGGGTCATGATTTTAACAACTTAATATCTACACTACCCAAGGATGCTTCCACGTAAGTTTCAGCTTTCCTGGCCCAGTAGTTCTTGAGAAGAAGATTTTTAAAGATTTGTTCTATATATTTCTATGCAAAACTTGGATTCCCAATTGTACCGATACCCTACCTTCGGGGGTCATGATATTAACAATTTAATATCTACTCTACCCAAGGATGCTTCCATATAAGTTTCAGCTTTCAAGACCAGGTGGTTCTTGAGAAGAAGAATTTTAAAGATTTGTTCTAGATATTTCAATGTTAAACTTGGATTCCCTATTGTGGCCCTGTCCTACCCCCGGGGGTCATGATTTTAACAATATCTACACTACCCAAGGATGCTCCCACATATGTTTCAGCTCTCCTGGCCCAGTGGTTCTTGAGAAGAAGATTTTCAAAGATTTATTCTATATATTTCTATGTAAAACTTGGATTCCCTATTGTGGCCCCGCCCTACCCCCGGGGGTCATGATTTTAACAATTTAATATCTACACTACCCAAGGATGCTCCCACATAAGTTTCAGCTTTCCTGGCCTAGTGGTTCTTGAGAAGAAGATTTTTACAGATTTGTTCTATATATTTCAATGTAAAACTTGGATTCCCTATTGTGGCCCCGCCCTACCCCCGGGGGTCATAATTTTAACAAGAGGCCCACGGGCCTTATAGGTCACCTGAGTATTGTGTAACAACTTTCAAACAATTAAATTTGGTTCGTGTTTAAACCGGAGGCCTTGGATCATTGGCTTAAAACCCAGAAGCAAAGAAAAATATTTTCAAAGAATAAATGTATTATTACTATATAATCAATAGAGCCCCGCCCTAACACCAGAACCCCTGACCCTGGGGCCATAAAATTCAAGAGGCACCCTTGCTCATCATAACTATGTGCTTAGTTAGTGTATTTAATACCCAGGAGCAGAGAAGAAGATTTTCAAAGAAATAATGCATTTTCACTATATGATCTATAGAGCCCCGCCCTAACACCAGAGCCCCTGACCCTGGGGCCATAAAATTCACAAATCTGGAAGAGGCACTCTTGCTCATCATAACTATGTGTTTAGTTTGTTTATCTAATACCCAGGAGCAGAGAAGATTTTCAAAGAAATAATGCATTTTCACTATATAATCTATGAGCCCCACCCTTACACCAGAACTCCTGACCCTGGGGCCATTAAATTCACAATTTTGGAAGAGGCACTCAAGCTCATCATAACTATGTGCTTAGTTAGTTTATCTAATACCCAGGAGCAGAGAAGAAGATTTTCAAAGAAATAATGCATTTTCATTATATAATCTATAGAGCCCCACCCTAACACCAGAACCCCTGACCCCGGGGCCATAAAATTCACAAATCTGGAAGAGGCACTCTTGTTCATCATAACTATGTGCTTAGTTAGTGTATTTAATAACCAGGAGCAGAGAAGAAGATTTTCAAAGAAATAATGCATTTCCACTATATAATCTATAGAGCCCCGCCCTAGCACTAGAACCCCTGACCCTGGGGCCATGAATTTCACAATTTTGGTAGAGGCCTCAATGCTCATTACATTCATGCCAACAGTTTGCCTGCTTGATGTCCAGGAGTAAAGAAGAAGATTTTGAAAGATTTCATTAATTTTAGTGGTTTTGGCGCCACCCTCAGGCCCCAGGGGGGCGGGGACCATGAAATTCACAATTTTTGTTCCCCTTCACCCATAGATGCTTTGTGCCAAATTTGGTTGAAAATGGTTCAGTGGTTTCAGAGAAGAAGCTGAAAAAGTTCAAATGTTAACACACGACGGACGACGACGGACGAAAACGGATAGCAATAGGTCACCTGAGTTACTCAGGTGACCTAAAAAGTAAACGAAGAAAGGACAGAAAATAGTTTAGCACATCAATCTAATGAATCTAACACACACTTAAGAAAAAGCCTGAGAAATATGGAAACTGGATTTACTATAATTAGCATGATACACAGATCTAAGAGTCTTTATCCTTGCAACTATTTTAAATTGTTTGATTGTGTTGGATTCATAATTTTAAAACACCTCTAATTTGAAATGGAAATCCATTAATAAAACTCAGTATCTTATCCAGATATTTAAAAGATATACATGTAGCTTTAAAATTACACAATCATTTAATCACACTGCTTATGAAGAATTTCTCTTGACAATTCTTTTTGGAAAAGTGAGATTAGTATATTTTATATGCTAAGAATTCTGGCTCTGAACTTTCTGGGATGCACTTCAATATCTCTGACAGACGAAATCAAAGACAGTTCAGTAGTTGTGCAATTTAACTCTCTTAACTTATATGCCCTAAAAGAGAATAGAAAAAATTTTCTCCCTGTGGTACGTGGCTATCTGTCCTTCGGATGAGACCTTATAAACGTTAGGATTATGTCGTAGTAGGTGCTGGCACGGACACCATCCCTCAATGGCACTAAGTGCGGCTCTCCGCCATATGGATAAAAAATTTCGAGAGGGACATTGATTTATTACAGAGATTGGAGTGTACGCGATCAACTCTGTACTTTCAAAGTATCCAATAAAATATGTGGGTTTGTTCTTAAAAATCAAACTTGTACCTTATAAGGGTTTACATCCGGGAAACAGAGAAGAGGGACAATGCGGACAACCTAAGCATTCTACATTAAATACTGTCTTTACTTCTACATTCTTTTTAAGACGTCTAGGAAACCGTAAGGACGTAAAAGAGAATCTAGCGAGGATCTGTCTTGGATGTCTTTCTCCACCCGAGACAGAGACAACGACAGGAGTAGTGGTAACTGTGCTGCTATCTTTAGGGCGGATCCTGAAGCAGATTTTACGACAGGAGTAGTGGTAACTGTGCTGCTACCTTTTGGGCGGATCCACGAGATAACGACAGAAGTGGATCTAACTGCTGTCGTGGAGGAGGAGGATGGTGGTATAACAACTGTCACGATAGCTTTCTGAACGGTCTCTATTCCTAGATCAGACTAGATGGCCTGACGACATACAAGGCCACGATTGTCTGCTTTTCAATGCATGTTAATAATAAAATTCTTTTTACATTATGAATAAAACTTTAAAAGTAATCGTCTTATGTGTGTATTATTTGTAGTGATAAAGACTTAGTGTTTGACGTAGAATTTCTAGGTTTCCTTATTCCCTTTTTATAATCGGTGACAATTTTTGCATTAACAAAGCCATTGGATGTAAGTGTTCTCTTCCTTATAAATGATTATTATTATGTTTATTCAGGCCAAGAGTCAACTTCATTACAACTCACACAATACAAATTACATACATAAATCAATTAGGGATCGCTTAAAAGTTCTAGCACTACATGTACATATAGCTATCACATTAAAACAATATCACTCCAGGTATTATCACAGTTATCATTATCACAAGTTTATACTGATCTCAGAGCTAGATCTTATCACATGCAACACAAATTAACATATTTTTAATCAATCTTCGCCTAGGATAATCCATGAAAGCAATATATATTAAAACATGCTTATTTCCAATGGGTCCTAAGATGGTACAACTTAATTAGGCTAAGACAGCATAGACAAAATAAAATTGAGAATTACATAAATTTCTAGCTTAAATAAAACTAGAAAACTGACCAGTCAGCAAGGGCCCCGCCATGGGATAGGGGTGCAGCTTATGGAATGATTAAAAAATATATGAAGAATATGCTACTCTATTAAAATTTCAAGATAATTCCCAAAACCTGTAAATAATATCCTTGTATTTACATAAGGCAGTAAAGAACAACTCATTATACACAATGCCTTCCATCAATGAATGCAAATATCATGAAGAATTGACCTTATTAAACTTAAACAAACAGCAGTTGGTGACAAAAGTTTTCATTAATTAAAAAGTGACAGCTAGAGATAAGACTTCTAAATTTTCTGCAGCAGGCTAGATAATTACTTCCAAGAGATAAATTGTACTTCTCTCTCATCATTTTCTTTTAATTTATAATTACTTTATACTTTTTTACTAATAATTATATTTACAATAATTATAAGAACTTCCTTAATGATAGAATGAGGTTTTTATCCAGTTACCTTAAAAATTGATATTCTTGAATTTACATAAAGCAAAAAGATATATAAATATTTTTTTAATCTTTTTCTTGTTTTTAGAATTCAATGAAATCAGAACTCATTGTGGAGGGTATTTTAACAAAAATAAAGTACCCTGGTACATGTATAAACCTTCATTATACTTAAATCCACATTTCAAAGTGTTAATAGCATTCAAAATTGACTTAACTTCAAAACAAATTTCATTTGCAGACAGAGGTGGTAATTCATCTCAATGTGACAGATAAAGATAATGTTTTGGATTTTCTTCAGGAGGAAAGTTAATTAATCCCAAGAGACTAGTTGCAGTATTCAGTTTACAATGGGAACATTTTCAGCAGTTATCTCTTTTTGCCAATTCATTCTTATATAAAGTTAAGGAATCTACCCCACCACCCCAGCTCCAAACCAGAGGACATAGAGAACCAAACTTAGCATCAAAATATGTATTTTTGCCTATTGAACTACCATACCAAATTTGAACTTAATTGGGCAACAATAAAAAAAGTTATTAGGAAAAAACAGAAAATTTGTGGACGGAAGAATGACAGACAGACAGACGGACAGACAGAGTGATTACTATAGGGCACCCGCAAATTCTTGCGGGGCCCTAATAATTTGACATATATCTACATATTCACATTTTCAGGTTAATACAAATCATTTTAAAAAAAAAGTTCATAACCTTATAAAAATATATGTAAATACTTTCCTCCTTTGAACTTCTTGTGTTAGATGCAACTTGTCTGCAGATTTAAAATGAAAGAAAAAGTGAGCAAGCTCACATACCCCACTCTCCCCCAAAACTCAAAGTGCTGAAAATCCCGGGGAAAAAAATGAAAGAATCGGAATTTCCCAGTAATATGCACATCTACAAATTGTGTCCTAAATATCTGCAAAGTTTGATAAAACTCTGTGCAGCGGTTTAAGAGGAGTTGCGCTGACAAACTGTTCATCTCTGTATTCAAGATATCCCCAAAAAATGTCAGTTGTAAAGTGCCGAAATTCCCAGAAAAATAAAGGAATCGGAATTTCCTGGTAATATGCACATCTACACACTGTGTCCTAAATATCCCCAAAGTTTGACGAAAATCTGTGCAATGGTTAATGAGGAGTTGCGCTGACAAACTGTTCATCTCTATATTTAAGGTATGGTCAAAGATCGAAGTTGAAAAGTGTGGAAATTCTAAGAAAAAATTAAGGAATCGGAATTTGCACATCTACACATTGTGTTCTAAATATCTGCAAAAGTTGACAAAATTCTGTGCAGTGGATTACGAGGAGTTGCACTGACAAACTATACATCTCTATATAAAAGGTATGGCCAAAACTTAAGTTTTTAGTGCGGAAATTCCCGGATAAAATAAAGTAATAGGAATTTCCTGGTAATATGCACATCTACATATTGTGTCCTAAACATCTGCAAAGTTTAACGAAATTCTGTGCAGCGGTTTATGAGGAGTTGCGCTGACAAACTGTTCATCTCTATATTCAAGGTATGGCAAAATGCCTAAGTTAAAAAGTGCGGAAATTCCCGGAAAAAAATAATAGAATCGGAATTTCCTGGTAATATGCACATCTACACATTGTGTTCTGAATACCTGCAAAGTTTGACGAAATTCTGTGCAGTGGTTTATGAGGAGTTGCGCTGACAAACTGTTCATCTCTATATTCAAGGTATGGCCAAATGCCTAAGTTAAAAAGTGCGGAAATTCCCGGGAAAAATAATGGAATTGGAATTTCCTGGTAATATGCACATCTACACATTGCGTTCTAAATACCTGCAAAGTTTGACGAAATTCTGTGCAGGGGTTTATGAGGAGTTGTGCTGACAAACTGTTCATCTCTATATTCAAGGTATGGCCAAATGTGCGGAAATTCCCGGAAAAAAATAATGGAATCGGAATTTCCTGGTAATATGCACATCTACACATTGTGTCCCAAATACCTGCAAAGTTTGACGAAATTCTGTGCCGCGGGTTATGAGGAGTTGCGCTGACAAAAAAAAAGGACTGACTGACTGACGGACTGACTGACTGACAGACTGGTCAAAAACATTATACCTCACGCAACTAGTTGCGTGGGGTATAACTAGCTCTGTTGGCTATAGTTTTTACTTCCAATGGAAGAGAATTCTAGTTTAAAATGGCTTGATAATAAAAATTTGAATCATTGTATGCTCCAACCCTTGGTACATGATAATTAAAATTGGATGCTCCTCCCCTAGTAGCATTGTGTGATTGACGACAGTGTGCAGTTGTGTTACCATCATCATGGAACAGCTCATACAAGGACTATTGGACATAATTAAGATTTTGGAAACTAGAGAAGACCAAGATCAGCAGGAGAATGCGGCGATGCAACAAGAAATTCAACATCTACTGTGAAAAATTCCGCCAAAAGATGGCCTACTGTACATTCGGTAAATTGACCAATCAATGGACAGATTCACAAATGCCAAAAATAAATTATATAAATTACTTACAGCTAAATACTAACGTTATTTCAGTTATTCAAAAAAGATATAAACATAAAAATAATTTTTGTCCCCCGCTAGAAAAGTGGGGGATATTAATTTGGGTTTGTCCGTCCGTCCGTCTTTCTGTCTGTCTGTAACGCTTTCGTTTCCACACGATATCTCGAGAACCCTTTGAGCTTTCGCAACTAAATTTTGCATAGCAACTCCCTATGGACTAAAGAAGACCCTATTGAATTTGAAGTCAAAAGGTCAAGGTCATAAATTCAAACATTCTGTCTGTTAAAACACTTTCGTTTCCGCGCGATATCTCGAGAACCCTTTGAGCTTTTGCAATGAAACTTTACATAACAACTCCCTGTGGCCTAAGGATGACCCCTAGTGATTTTGACGTCAAAAGGTCAAAGTTCAAGGTCGTAAAAAATTTATACATTCTGTCTTTGTGTAACACTATCGTTTCCGGGCGATATTTCAAGGACGCACAGGGGCATGAGGAGAGTTTAAACGTATAAAACATGTTCCCCGCGGACTTTATATTCTTATTGCATCTATTAGAACTGTTTAATACAGGCTAAATTAGACATTATGCACTCTGTAAAATATTGAAAATATCGATCGTGAATATATACATGTATGTGACTTTATCTTTGCATATAATTTTCGTCAGTTAGAAGCGGTTCCGTGGTCTAGTGGTATGTCTCTCGCTTCTTGTGTGCGAGATCCCGGGTTCGATTCTCGGATGTTCCATTTTTTCCCGAAATATTCTTTTTACTATAAAATGATAGTATTCAGCATGTGAAATGAAAAATGTATGAGATCTGGCTTGTACAAAATTACAGTGTGATAAATATTCCATATAAAAAGAATCTTCTATACACAAAATAAAGAATAAGCAATCATATCTTTATCCATATTGGCATTTGTTATTTGTTTCAGTATACATGTAAACATTTAATAATTCTACAGCTTCAGTCAGTGGGATCCGACCCCCCCCCCCCCCCGAACTGCGCATGGTTTACTTTTTCCCTAAACGGGGGAAACAAAATCTCTGAATTAGCTTGTTCCTTTTAAAATTTGTAAACTTTATAAAAATTTCAATCTGAATATCTCGAACCCAACGGTCGCCCGCGTAGCGCAGTGGTTAGAGCGTCTGCTCTAGAGTCGCTAAGTAAGGAGTCAATCCTTACGTCGAGGGTTCGAATCCCACTGTGGGTCGTGGAGGCCGGTCTTTCGGATGAGATCGTATAAACCGAGGTCCCGTGTCGCAGTACGTGCTGGCACGAAAAAGACCCCTCACTGCTCAATGGCCCCGAGTGCCAGTATATGACAAAATGTGCAGCTCTCCACCGGCAAGTGGTGGTGTCTCCATATGAGTGAAAACTTCTCGAGAGGGACGTTAAACAATATACAATCAATCAATCAATCGAACCCAATGCAAAATTAAATATACTTCGCCCTCTTACACTTATAAACGTAAGTATCATGTCGTATAAGTGCGGCTCTCCGCCATATGGATGAAAAAAAAAATAGACATTGATTTATTGCAGAGATTGGTGTTTACGCGATCAGCTCTGTACTTTCAAAGTACCAATTTATATATGTGGGTTTGTTCTTAAAAATCAGACGTACCTTATAAGGGTTTACATCAGGGAAAGAGAGAAATGAGACAATACGGACAACCTAAGTATTCTACATTAAATACTGTCTTTTCATCTACATTCTTTTTAAGATGTTTAGAAAACCATGAGGACGTAAAAGAGAATCTAGCGAGGATCTGTCTTGGACGTCTTTCTCCACCCGAGACAGAGACAACGACAGGACTGGTGGTAACTGTGCTGCTATCTCTGGGGCGGATCCTGAAGCAGATTTTACGACAGGAGTAGTGGTAACTGTGCTGCTATCTTTGGGGCGGATCCACAGAGATAAAGACATGAGTGGATCTAACTGCTGTCGTGGAGGAGGATGGTGGTATAACAACTGTCACAATGGCTTCCTGAACGGTCTCTGGAATCTAGATCAGACTAAATAGCCTGAGCACAAATAATCAGATATTAAGAGAGTGTAGGCCATTTTGTCTACTTCTATATCCATTTTAATTATTTTTTATATAATAAATAATCATTCATAAACTATAATCAATTTTATTATTCAATGGGTTTTCTTTGCAAATCAGCCATGTGCCTTATAAGGGAACCATTACAATGTGTGGTTTTTGTTCTTCTAAAATCCGACATGCATCTTCTATGGATTTACAACCGGTAGGCGACGCCGAATGACAATCATAAAACATGAAAATGTTTCTTCTTCTACGTTCTTTTTTCAAGACGCCTATAAAACCGTACAATATGTATTAGGGCGTACAAAAGGGACCCCAGCGATGATCTGACTGGGACGTAGGTCACCATCCGGGACAGAGACAACGACAGGAGTTGTGGTAACTGTGCCATCTTTAGGGCGGACTAACAAACAGAGATAAAGACCGGATTGGTGGTAACTCTGCTAGCTGCTATCTTTGTGGGAGATCCACAAACGGAGACGACATAGTGGTGGTAACTGTGCTGTTATCTTTATAGCGGATCCACAAACAGAGAAACGACAGGAGTAGTGGTAAATGTGTTGCTATCTTTATGGCGGATCCACAAACAGAGAAACGACAGGAGTAGTGGTCCACAAACAGAGAAACGACAGGAGTAGTGGTAAATGTGTTGCTATCTTTGTGGCGGAATTACAAACAGAGATAAAGACAGGAATGGGGGTAACTGTGCTGTTGTCGTGGAGGAGGATGGTGGTTTAACAACTGTCACAATGGCTTCCTGGGCGGTGTCTGGAATTCTAGATGAGATTAAATGGCCTGACGAGAAGCAATCAGATGTTATGAGAATATAGACCATTTTCTCTGCTTAGCTATCAATGTTAAATATTTTTTTTTTATATAACGAATAATCATTCATAAACTGTAATCAATTTTATTATCAACCTTGTATTTTATTTTTTTATCAGTAAAGTAAATGTCATATATTTCATTTTGATGTAAAATTAAGTCTTTAAAGTAGACTATGTATGTTTTCTTACTGGCAGATGAAAAAATAGTTTTGTGCCGATTCCAATTATGATTTTTATCTGCTAAGTACTTGGTGACAATAATTTTTCATTAACGATGCCATTTGAGGTAAGTGTGCCCATACTTACACAGGTTGATTGTTATTGTTAAACGCAGATTTTGCAACATTTAAGCGGTGTTCGGAGACCCTTTACGGTGATTGATGGCGTAGCTCCTTTCACCACGACTTCCTTAACGATGTCTGGTCCACAAATTGGCAATTGTGTAGGTTACGTATCCAGAATTCCACACTACAGGTTGTACTAATGTGGAACAGGTTGTTCGTATGTGATCATGTAAACATGTCCTGTGGTTGCAAGCATATGATCCCTACAAAGGCCCCGAGTGCAGTTCTCTACCGGCAAGCAGAAGCGTCTTCAGTGGGTTTTATTGGTAAATCAGGCATGTACCTAATAAGGAAACCGTTAATATATGTGGGTTTTGAATTTCTTCAAAAGATATGCATCTTATAAGGGTTTACATCCGGGACACAGAGAAGAGCGACAATACGGCCAACCTAAGCATTCTACATTAAATACCGTCTTTACTTCTACATTCTTTTTAAGACGTTTATTAAACCGCATGGACGCAAAGGGGAGTCTAGCGGTGCTCTGTCTTGGACGTAATTCACCACCCTAGACAGAGAAAACGACAGAACTAGTGGTAACTGTGATATCTTTGTAGCGTATACTCAAACAGAAATAACGACAGGAGGAGTAGTGGTAACTGTGCTATCTTTGGGGCGGATCCTGAAGCAGATTTTACGACAGGAGTAGTGGTAACTGTGCTGGTATCTTTGGGGCGGATCCACAAACAGAGATAAAGACATGAGTGGATTTAACTGCTGTCGTGGAGGAAGATGGTAGTATAACCAGTGTCACGATGGCTTCCTGAACGGTCTCTGGAATCCTAGATCAAACTGCATGACCCAGTTCGTATATTGAGAGAATGTAGGCAATTTTTTCTGCCATTCAATCCATGTCGATTATAAATTTCTTATATACTATTGATACAAGATTTTTATAACTTTATTTAGGCATTTTACGGTGTTGTTATTAATATGTAAAGTAATCGTTAAATATGTGTTTAACTTGTAAAAAAAAGTGTTTTCTTCCGAATCCTTTGTGCGATTTACTCCTTCTAAATTTCTGGTGAAAATGACTTTCCATTAACAATGTTAAAGTAGGTTAGCAATATTTCGTCGACCCTTGAAAGAAGACTGGTGGTAAAACTCCTGTCACTACGACTTCTCTTACGATGACTGGTCCAACACTTGCAGTTCTTATGGTTACGCATCTATTTTCTTATATATTGGTTATGATACAATCGGTCCAACGGGCTAGAATTATGCAATGGTTTACTTAAAATTATTTAACAACTGTAATTGGCTATTAAATTGGGAGTTTTTTCTTGCAATTTTGACACTAAATCGGGGGGGGGGGGGTCTGGAATACTTTATAAATTAATTCCCACGCGTGGCACAGTGGTGGGAACGTCTGCTCTAAAGTAGCAAGGTTAGGATTCACTGTGGGAGGTGGAGATCAGTCTTGTAGATGGAACTGTTTAAACCAAGATCCTGTGTTACCAGTAGGTACTGGCACGAAGATGATCCCTACTTGCTCGATGGCTCCTAGTGTCCAGTAACGGAAAATATTTGAAGATATTTATCGGCAAGTAAAATTCTGACTCGAAACTACCTGGGGTTGTACTTCATTATCTCTGATAGACGAAAGGGAGTTGTGTAATATTTCACCTGTATCGGTATGATTAAACAGATAAGACTTTGTCCCACTGTAGAAAGCGGCGCGTCTATGTATTGATAATACATTCTCGAAAGGGACGTCTTGTTACAGAGTTTGTAATGTACGGGGTCAGGAACCATTAAAATATGTGCCTGGGCTTTATTCTTGGAAAGCCAGACATTACCTTATAAGTGTTGGCATCCGGGAAGCAGAGAAGAGTACGGACAACCTTACCACTCTACATATAATAATGTCTTTTATTTCAACATTCTTTTTAAGACGTCTATAAAAGCGTAATGGCATAAAACGGACTCTATGAAGATCTTTCTGGGATGTATTTCTCCACCCGAGACAGATATAACGACAGAAGGAGAGGTGACTGTGCTATCTTTGTGGCGGATCCTGAAGCAGATTTCACGACAGGATTACGGCATGCAAAGAGATAACTGTTGTCGTGGAGGAGGATGGTGGTTCAACAACTGTCACTATGGCTTCCTGAACGGTCTCTGGAATCCTAGATCAGACTAAACAGCCTGACGAGAAGCTATTAGAAGAATATATGCCATTTTGTTATCTTTTCAATCCAAGTTCATTCAAAACTTCTTTTTACATGATAAACAAGAGGCCCACGGGCCTTATAGGTCACCTGAGCATTATGCAACAACTTTCCAGTTACTGAATTTAATTCATGTTTTAAGCCAGATGCTATATGGATCATAACAATACACTTAGCAGTTGCTTAGCTTGGTTACTGAATATCCATACGCAGGGTAGGGAACAAAATTTCATTCCAACTAATCTGTAATATTCAGCAATAATCAGTAGTGCCCCTAACACTGTGACATAAACCCCTGACCCTAGGTCCACACATTGCACAAATTTTAAAAAGGCACACTTAAAACTGCCTATCAAAAAATAAATAAATGTTTTATAAATACAAAAGAGCAGATTTCAAATAATTAATTCATTTTCAGTATATAAGTAGAGCCCCCCCCCCGTCCTGACCCTGGGGCCTTGAATTCACAATTCTGCAAGATTGGGGTCCTTGCTCATCATAACTATGCACTTAGTTTGTTTATTTAATACCTAGGAGCAGAGAAGAAGATTATCAAAGAATTCATGTATTTTCACTATATAATCAATAGAGCCTCCCCCCCCTGACACCAGAACCCTTGACCCTGGGGCCACAAAATTCACAATTTTGGTAAAAGCACTCTTGCTCATCATAACTATGTACTTAGTTAGTTTATTTAATACCAACGGCCAGAGAAGAAGATTTTCAAAGAAATCATGTATTTTCACTATATATAATCAATAGAGCCCCACCCTAACACCAGAACCCCTGACCCTGGGGCCATAAAATTCACAATTTTGATAGAGGCACTCTTGCTCATCATAACTATGCACTTAGTTGGTTTATTTAATACCCAGGAGCAGAGGAGAAGATTTTCAAAGAAATAATGCATTTTCACTATATACCTATTTAGCCCCGCCCTAGCACTAGAACCCCCGACCCCAGGGCCATGAATTTCACAATTTTGGTAGAGGACTCAATGCTGATTACAATCATGCAAACAGTTTGACTGCTTGATGTCCAGGAGTAAAGAAGAAGATTTTTTAAGATTGGATTAATTTTAGTGATTTTGGCCCCACCCCTCAGGCCCCAGGGGGGCAGGGATCATGAAATTCACAATTTTTGTTCCCCTTCACCCATAGATGCTTTGTGTCAAATTTGGTTGAAATTGGTTCAGTGGTTGCAGAGAAGAAGCTGAAAATGTTCAAATGTTAACACACGACGCACGACGGACGACGCACGACGACGGACGAAAACGGATAGCAATAGGTCACCTGAGTTTACTCAGGTGACCTAATAAAATACTTCTTGTGGTGAAAATTATATCAGCCAGACAGGAGACACCCTGAGACACAGAATGACCGTACACCGACAACAAATTAGGGAACCAAAATACCAGTGCTCCGCCGTAAGCGAACACATCAGAAACTGTGCCAAAAATAAAACCCCCAATTTTTAATGTTTTTCCGTTCTACAAATTCCGAAGGGATACTACAGAAAAAAGAACGTGAAACTAAAGAAAAACATTTTATAAACAGACATTAACCTGTTTTAAATGCAGCATAATTATATTTCGTTTAATGAATATTCTTTTAACCGCATAATATAACTGTGCTATTTGTATAAAAAATCTAATTTCTCGTAATAACTTACTTACGTATTATCATGACGTCATAATGAACTTTACTAAAGCGCGACTAAGTATTAGCGCATTATGACGTCACAATATGAATGTTGATTTTGTATAACTTAGCATTGTATTGTCAAACCCCTGAAGATTTGAAATGAAACCGGTTGAGTTTTTTTCGGTGTTGTGATTTTTTTATTATATAAATATATACATATATACTAACTGTTGTTTTTGTGAAAGCAGAGTATAATGTACACTTTATATGTTTTTTTTTCCTTTGTTGCACAGAATGAATGAATGTTGTGCTTATTCCAGTTTTGATGTATTCCATCAAAACACCCGATGCCTATTTTTATGCGCCCGGACCGATAGATCCAGGGCGTATATTGTTTTTGTCCTGTCTGCAGAGCTGTTTACTCTCACGATTTCGCCGTAATTTTTACGGATTTTTAATCCAAAATACGTCTTACGTTTTAAAGACGTTTTACTATTATGAAAATACGATAATCTGTTCGTTAGAAATTTAGCAGTGTTCGTTATGATCTTCTGAGATATGGCTTAAAGAATGCCGACTCCGCAACAACAAAAATCATTGACTATCAATCGTAATGATCTGCGTGGCGCAGTGGTCAGAGCGTCTGCTCTAAGAGTTGCGCATTTAGGACTTGCTCCTTACATGATCAAGGGTTCGACTCACACTTGTGCGACTCGGAGACCGGTTCTTCGGATCGTATTAACCGAGGCCCCGTGTCGCAGTAGGTGCTGGCACGAAACAGTCCCTTCCTGCTCGAAGGCCTTGGATATTGAGTAGAGGGCAAATAAGCAGCTCTCCAGAGCGGATGGTGGCGTCAAAATGAGTACAAGAATCTTAACAGAGACATCAAACAATCAATCAATCATCCTTATGATCTGTCTCAGTTTCACGCCCTTTCATCACTATAAAAGAAAAAGATTTCAAGCTCATCGGTGATTTCGAATTGCCAAAAATGTGTGGTATAAAATGACAAAGAACATGTTATTTAATCATGTTTTAGTAATCAAAACAGCAGTTGTTCTCTAACTATATACGTTAAATCAATGGAAAGCGAAATCTTACTGGCAAATGTTAAATCTCACGGACGAATCTGATCAAAAATACTGAGAGACGACGATAAGGGTAAACAGGTCTGTGTCTGTCTGTCTGTTTGTTTGTTTGTCCCGAACTTTAACCTTCACCATAACTTTTGAACCATGCAAGATAGAGACTTCGTTTTTGGTATGCATACCCCACTAATTAAGCTCTTTCAAATGACACCAATATCAATGACCTTGTGACCTTGACTGTGGCCTATATGCTAAAAATATATTTTTTCTGCCAACTTTAACCTTCGCCATAACTTTGAACCATGAAAGATAGAGACTTCATATGCAAACTCCATTAATCATGCAAACTCCATTAATCAGGTTCTTCTAAATGACATCAAGGTCAATGACCTTGTGACCTTGACTGTGACCTTAATGCTGAAAATAGCTTTTTCCGAACTTTGTTGCCGCCGGGCGCATAGTGTTTCACAAACACATCTTGTTCATTAACATGCAATGCCATTTGAGTCAGGTGTGCTTAGTGCTACTCCGTATAAAGCAGACTGATGGTTTAACTCCTGTCACCAAGACTTCCTTAAGGATGTGGTGGTCCAATACTTGGGAGTAGTTTTCGTTATACGCATGCAATGTCCGAAACACTGGTAATGATATAAACGATTCATCAAACTGAATTCATTTATATAAATTATTTTCAACAAATATAATTTTCTTTCTATATGATTTTTTTTTCTTTCGCAATTTTGATACTGAATATATGCTTTTTTCCTACAATACATTTATCTTATCTATTTTCTTTTTGATTTGAAGTGAGTATATTTCAAACACTTAGAATTCTGACAGAACTGGCTGAGGTGTACTTCAGTATCTCAAACAGACGAAAGAGGACAGTTCAGGAGTTGTGTAATTCTCGTCTCTTAACTTGACTGTAACGGTATGATTCAAGAGACTAAAGTTTGTCCACGCGCACCTGGCGTTACTTGTTTTTCTTCCAATGAAAAAAAAATCTTTGAAGTTGGTTTTGAAAAAGAAGAAAATAAGTTTGTACTGATAAAACTGTCTGTGTCAGATTTAATTCTGTGTTTATCATTAATTTTGATGAAATGAAGAAAATTTGGAAAATACTGAGAAATATGTTTTAAAGCATGGTTGACATAGCGGGGGGGGGGGGGGAATTTCATTCTTCATCAGCGGCGTCAGAGCCGCGCAATTTGCAGCAGATTTATATATAGGATGTTCTGTCGAAAACTCACGAGTTTAGAGTCGATCATAATTTGTAAAGTATTCAGTAAATCTCCTTGTTGTCTTGAAACTGCCAGATTTACTTCTGATATAGTTTGAAACAATTCCATTCTCCTAGCGTCCATCCACAGAAAATTGACCTGCTCGGGTAGAGCTTGCGCTAGAAACTGAACTCTACTATCGTGAGAAAAAACTATTCAAACACGTCATTCCCCAAAATCTCCTACGTCCGTAAACAAGTAAGAGTAGAACAGAAACCTGATTGACTTCAAGCATAAAGTTGGTCAAGTCAAGGAGAATTCATTTGTAAATCATTTGACAATAGACTCTATATTGCATGTTCTTGCCTCTGAAAAACAGCTTAAAGATCTAGATCATATTTGTACTCATCAATTGAAGTTTTCAGTGTTTTCCATTGATTCAACATACAGTATTGGATATGACTACGTTACCAATACCTGTTTCTAGAATTTCGAAATTGTACATGACGATATATAGGTAGATCCATATGAAATAGGGCCAACGTTAATTCATACAGAAAAAAAGCACAAACAATTTCGTTAGTTTTTTTTCTGTTCTCTCTCTAGCATGACCTCAATATTAAGAATTATATAAGCAATAGGTAGTGATGGAGATGAGGCAATAATTTTCGCTATTCTCATCTGCTTTCAGGATGCACAAACTCTTCAGTTCCAGTCATCAAGAGGACAACATCCTTAGCAAGCGCAAGAATGACTTCAGGGCAAGAGAATAGCTTCCAATTATTTCGTGCCATGATTTGAACAAACTGTTTACTGATAACTTACAGTGGCAAGTTATTGCTCTGCATTTATAATTGGCACTTTCCCGTTTTCTTGTTGGATTAGTGCCCCCCTCCCTCTTCCTCCCCCATTTGCAAACTGCTTCCGACGATTAGGCAAATATGATCAATGATGACGGTATGAAAATTTGAACCCCTCCCCCCAATCAGTTAAGTGACGCTTTACAAGGATATTTACACATAATGAAACTTAACTTAATGAAAATGTTTTTCTCATTAAATATTCAAAAGCATTCACAGTGTGATATAATGAAACAAAGGAAGGCAGGGTAAAATGTGTATACATTTTCGTTGCCCAGTATGAATTAAAAATCATTCCCTTTTTTAATGCATATTAAACAAAAGACAGTTTCAACTTCACAAAAAAATTTGAAATCAATTTGATAAGGTTTCCTTCCTTAAACAAAGGAAGTGCTTTAAGAATTTACTTCGCACGACATGGCCATGAATTTAATGGCTAGGAAAAGTTAGATTGAACATAACAATGTCGAGCTGAAATTTTTGTTCGATTCATTCTAACATGTTGGATAGTGAGACAAAATTTCTGTCTAAAATACAAAATAGAAGTGTAAGGGAATAGCAATTTGTGATGATAGAAATGTCAAAAGAATGTATACATAGCTGTATCTTCAAACGGTTATTATTTGTTCAAATATGTTAAAAGTTTCAATTATGATTTGATTAATTTTCATTTCGTTTTGATCACCCTCGTGGCGCAGTGGTTAGAGCGTCTGCTCTCGAGTCGCGAATTGATACGTCAATCCTAACGTCGTTCGAATCCCACAGAGGGACGTAGAGAACGGTCCTTCGGATGAGACAGTATAAACGGAGGTCCCGTATCGCAGTAGGTGCTGGCACGAAAAAGATCCCTCCGTGTTCAATGGCCCTGATTGCCGATTATAGGACAAAATTTGCAGCCACCCACCGGCAAATGGTGGCGTCTCCAAATGAGGGAAAAATATCACAAAAAGGACATTAAACAATCTACAATCAATCAATCATTTATTTATTATACCCCCGCTTGAAAAGTGGGAGGGTATATAGTAATCGGTATTTCCGTCCGTTCATCCGTCTGTCTGTTACGCTTTATCTCTTATCCGCAACTCCTTTTAAACAACTGAGTGAAATTTAATGAAACTTTCATAGAATCTTTATTACATATTGTCATTGTGCATCTCCTATTTTACTTTTTATTCGACACGTATTTTAAGTTTCCCATGGCAAAACATGGACATTGCCGTTATATGTATACTCGATTCTCATTATATCGCGGGTTTCGTTGTATCGCGGTATATTCCAAAAAATCAGATACATGGCCCATATGCTTTTTGTTGAAAAACTATCAGACTGTCATCTGAATGTAAATTTTTGTGACGATTAAAAAGTATGGAACATGCGTCGGAAAAAAAATTATTCAAATAAAGCGTAATTTTACAGAAATCCATTATCATTTTTAGCCCACTGAGTTTATAATCTAGTGAAATCTATATAAAGTTCATGTTTGAAGTGTTTATTTCGTATAATTGTTTATATTCTTATATAGAATTACATGGTAAAATAAAAAATAAGAATTGAAGTCTATGTCAGCCTCAAGTTTCCATGTTTTCCCATACCGCGATATTATGAGACTCTCCGATTTAGGAGGTAAATAAGACTTCCTGTTTTAAAAATAGACTACAAATTAAACGATGCAAGCTTGGGAAATAATTTGATGATAAAAAGTGAGGCCATAGGTTGGTTTATGAATATCATTTGATGGAAGTTAAATTAAAAAAATTGAATTACACTTTTTTATGCAAAAGATTTAAGTACCGCGATATAATGAGACACCTGTATACACTGTACCATGACGTCACATGATAACATTTGATAGGACGAGTTATTCCTCTTTACACAATACCACAAAATAATATATAGCAACACATGGACATTCTGAGAGGCGGGGGTTATAATTTAGTGAGCTCGGTACTCACAGTATCTCTAGATTCGTTTTGTTACCGGAATTCGCTAAATGCTCACAGTATTTCTAGATTCGTTTTGTAACCGGAATTCGCTAAATGGTATAAAAATACCTCTTAAATATCACACACTTTCTTTAACATTAGTACTTCGCGTTTGATACCAATATCTTCTTAACCATTAAACCTTTTGTATTTCGAAAAGACACGAAAATGACTTATTAAACCAAGAATTTTAATAACTGCAGATTAACAAGTATTAATTATGGCAACAATTGTATTTCAATAATAGCCCTTACCAAAATAAAAGCCTTCTGGCACATAGTTGCTGCAAGTTTGCCGCAACCTTTCAAATAGATTTTTCGTATTCAAATATTTTTCTGGCACACAGTTTGCGGCAAATTTCTGGCACATTTGCGGCAAACAGTTCTTATGATTGTACAGTACAGTTACATGTAGCTGCAAGTTTGTGGCACTTACTTGTGGGGCATTTCTGGCAAATGCCTACTGCAAGTTTGTGGCACACTTTTGTGGCGCATTACTGGCTCACAATGCCATGTAAACATTATATAAATTATAATTAATTATAAATGTTCATATTAATAGCTAAACATAGTGAATTATAAAAGAAAACACTAAAGCATTTTTAAAATAAAAAAGTATTTTATATGAAAATTTAAAATCAAAAGGTATATTACAGCAACTATAAATCAATGTATTACAACTACTAGAAAAGCACTTTTAAAAAATACATTGTATATATATCAATGCTTAAAAAATGATTGGAACAGCACTACAAAAATTGTATGTGGAGTATTTGATAAACAATATTTATATATCAAACACCAGACAGACTAAAAATAAAATTCACAGCCTTCTATGCATAAAAAATCACTAAGTATAACATAAATTTAAATTGGTCCTTCTGCAAAATGAATACACAAAACAGCACAACCTTTGGTGCATAGAAAATCACTAAGTATAACATAAATTTAAATTGGTCCTACTGCAAAATGAATACACAAAACAGACTAAAAACAAGAATAGATATGGGTTACCCCATATCCAAAGATATTCGACTTTTAGATTTAATATGCTTATCAGTGTTTATAATGACGTTAATAAAAAAAAATAATGTCAAGTTCTGGAACTAGTGTAAATTTCGTGAGGTCACCCAGTCTCCTAACAAACGGTACACATAGGCCTACATGAACCTGTGTCCGCAAGACATTAGCCTTGATCTACACACGTGCGATGGAGCTGTTAAACGCATCCAGAGAGCTCGGAGAAACACGTTTTGTTTTGCCGAGAAGTTACGATGGCAGACAAAACTTTTCTTTTCTTAATTAGATCATATGAATACGAATTCTAATTAATAAAAATTATACAATCCCTGTTGAACTATATATTATTTGTTCTAACATTTGCATCTGCAACAACTTGTGTTTAAAATGGCCGTGTTAGGAAAATCAAGACCGGATCGGAAAATTCTAAACTGAAAACCTTTTTTGTTTTGAAAATTACTGAAATATACTAATGTATTCGTCGCAGAAATTACTTACATTATTCAAGTTCTATATAAAATGGTAAGCCTATGCCGAACTTCAACACGAACCCGAATGTCCGACCCAGTTCTCCTTTTGCTACACATTTTATGCCCTACAGTTTACAAAGTGTACACACGTGAGCAGAATCTAGCCAGGGATTGAAAATAATACACACACACAATGATTATTTTTTTCTTAAAAGGAAATTGTATGATAATTAACAGACTATAAACATGTACTTAATACTATTGTTGATATAGTATTATCAATTCATCGGTGAAAAAATATGAATCGAAGAATGACCTAAATATTCTCTATTATCAAACATGTAAAAAAAAAAAAAAGGCTGAGGAGGGAGCGAGCGTAGGAATATTGATTTTTTTTTATTTGCATTTCGGGAGGAAAGTGATTTTCTAATAATATTTTGACGTTATTTTTGATTTCTTTAACGTATGAAATACACAACTTACTCTTATCATGAACAATAATGTTGTATCTACTTAATCATGATGGAACTATTTTGGTCGGACCAATTTGTGTGAGCTGCCGCTGAATACAGTAATATATCTTGCATTAATAGTATGAATTGATCGAATATATTAATAAAATTCACAACCCTTGATGCTTAAAAAAATCACCAATAACATTTCACAACATTTTAAATAGACATCTATTTGTGATTCAACTGATCACTGATTCAAAAATTAAATTTTAGCAATGTTATGAGGATGTTAAAATTCAGACTGTCATAAAGACATGCTGAATAATACATTTACAATCATCTATGGATAAATAAAAGAGTATTTCAAAAATCAAAATTATTTAAACATTAGATGATGAATTTCCTGGAATGTCCCGTCTGCGAAATTGAATAGCTCTCTTTGCCGTTTCCGCTTTTGAATTGAACGCCACATTAAAGTCAGCCTCTCTCACCCCTAATTTTTTTTATGGCATACACTAAAAAAGATCATGAGAAGGATACTAGTATGTTAAAACTGCAATCTTTGTAAACCTATTTTAATATTTATTTTTAAAAAAATAAGCAATACCATTTAATTCTTACGTGTGTACATGTACATTTCATACAAATAATACTGAAGAAACTGTAAGAATGGTAAACTGAAAGTTTTGTAACTTTAAAGTAATTTTTGCTTACTTTTCAGGGAATGGGCTACTTTGTTCTTTGGAACCAAAGTTACGGAAGTTTTGCCGACCAAATCTTCCGGCTCAAAACACCCATCTATAAATTTCTTGATTGTACAGGATTTCCCTTTTCCTTTGCACTTCCCCAAAATTCCACTTCACCACTGTCTGGGCACAACAACTTCCCCCTCCTCAGCCAATCTTTTATAATAAGAAGGGGCCTCCTTTCCAATATCAACAAGTAGCTGTTCAAAAGATAACTCAATTGCATTAGAATTCATTTAAACCAGATTTATTTACACTTTAAATTTAAGAAAATTTATCAACAAGGGCACCACAAACAGTAAATCTTTAAATCAAGGCAACATACCACATTGATCCCACCCACAATCACTTAACTGCCTAGCTACATAGTCTGACCAATCAACAATGATTCCTCTTTTGGAGGTATAGTGATCCCTCACTTCACTGTCCTTTTCTTCTTGTGCTATAAAATTTAAAAATCTTTTAATAACTGTAAAAAAATGAATCTTATAATCGCGCTTGATCATTCACATTTCAAAATGATAACCAAAAACTAAAGTAATGGAATCAGACAAGTTTTTTTTCACATTTACAATATATAAAATTTTCAACAAGAATTTGTTATTGAAGTTTTGTTCTGAAACAAGTTTCCTTTCATAGGAATTGAGGTCAACAAGCAAATTCAAAGAATTGTGGTCCCCCGCTTTCGGTGTCTTTGTGGGTGAGATGTTATCTTTTATGACATATTGTGTGTAATATGAACATCCTATCATATGTCATCTATTTAGAAAGTAACATTGAAGTTGATTTTTTTTTAAGGATGAAAACCCTAATCCTGACCGTTAAAAACTCATGGCCAAAGTAAAAAGTTTTTTAAAAGTAGGTCAACTCCAAGGTCAAGATCAAAGGGTCAAAATTGTTGATATCCAATGAAAGGTTTTCTCACAAGGATAAAATATGTGAAGTATGAAAGCCCTAGCCCTTACTGTTCAAAATTTATGGTCAAGGTTAAAGTTTTCTCATAAGTACGTAAATCTTTATGGTCAAGGTCAAAAGATCAAATTTGTTGATATCCAATGAAAAGACTTGCCACAAAGAATACAAATTTGAAATATAATAGTCCTAGTATTTACCGTTCAAAAGTTGTGACCAAAGTTAAAGTTTTTTTAAAAAGTAGTTAAAACTCCAATGTCAAGGTCAAAGGGTAAAAGTTGTTGGTATCCAATGAAAGATCTTCTCAAAAGGAAAACATAAGTGAAGTACGAAAGCCCTAGCCCTCACCGTTCAAAAGTTATTGTCAAGGTGAAAGATTTTCCATAAGTAGGTAAATCTCCATGGTCAAGGTCTAGAGGTCAAGATTGTTGATATTCAATGAAATGTCTTGCCACAAGAAATACATATGTGAAATATAAAAGTCCGACTATCTACTGTTTAAAAGATGTGACCAAGGTTAAAGTTTTTAAAAAGTAATTAAAACTCCAAGGTCAAGGTCAAAGGGTAAAAGTTATTGGTATCAAATGAAAGGTCTTCTCACAGGGATTACATATGTGAAGTAAGAAAGCCTTAGTCCTCACCGTTCAAAAGTTATGGTCAAGGTTAAAGTTTTTTCATAAGTATGCAAATCTCCAAGGTCAAGGTCATAAGGTCAAGATTGTTGTTATCCAATGAAAGGTTTTGCCACAAACAATACATATGTGAAATATGAAAGTCCTAGAACCTACTTTTCAAAAGTTATGGCCAAAGTAAAAGTTTGAAATTTTTGTGTAAATGTGGGTCAAACTCCAAGGTCAAAAGGTCAAATTTGGTGATGCCCAAAGAAAGGTCTTGTCACAAGGAATACACTCGTGAAATATGAAAGTCATAGCTCCACTAAATCAAAAGTTATGGGCAAGGTTAAAGTTTTTGTGACGGACAGACTGACGGACGGACAGACAGACGAATGAGATTTAATGTCCCCTCGCTTTCGCGAAAGCGGGGGACAAAAATATCTCAACCTCAATTTTTGTAGCATAAAATCTAATAATATACTACTGTACATAAAATACATGAATATGCCTAATGTATGTTGCATGGATTACAATAAGATGAATGAAGTGTGGAGCCAAACTCGAAGATCATAGAAATATTCTTTCGATAATTACTTGAGCCAGGCTTTTCCCTCTCCCTCTCCAACTCTTGCACCCTTAACAAAAGCTCTCCATTATCTTTGGTGCTCTGGTTGAGAGCTTGCTTCAGACTTTCTATCTGAACTTTTACAGAGCACTCACAGCAATCATTATCAACGATCTTCCCAGAACATCTGATGTGTTACCGGTAGTATGCCGAGAAGAGAAGTCGTTAGACAAGGGAATGGAGACTGATAGGAAGTTGAGGGCAAGTCAAAAGACTGAGAATGAATGGGGTTAAATGTAGATGGATAGGACTGGAAGGAGGTAATTTAGCAGTATTAGGTGTAGGTGGTTAGGATGCTGTAAATGAACAGGAAATGGGAGCAGGCGACTGATCTACAGGTTGGTCTATGGATAACGAAGAAGAAAGAGGTTGTACAATAAAAGTTTCTGGTTGAGAAGTTGAATTAGCTACAAATGGGAAGGAAGGTGGAGTTGCAGGTGAAAAGGAAGATGGAGTTGCACTAGTTGCAGGTGGAAGGGAAATTGGAGTAATACTAGTTGCAGGTGATAAGGAAGGTGGAGTTGCAGGTAGAAAGGAAGGTGGAGTCGCACTAGTTGCAGTTGAGAAGGAAGGTGGAGTTGCAGGTGGAAAGGAAGGTGAAGTAATACTAGTTGCAGGTGGGTAAGAAGGAATAGTAATACTGATAAGTGGAGAGTTAGTTGAGGGAGGAGCAATGTTAGTTTGTGCAGTAGATGTAGGTGAATATGAGATGGAAGGTGGTTTCAAGGTGGGAGGAGTAGCTTGGTTACAAGGTGAGGTATTAATATCAAAATTCCTCACATGCTTTAAAATGTAGTCCTGGGCATGCAAGAGCGTTTCTGTTCTCGAGTTGTCCCTCGCTTTCTTCTCTAATATTTCTACAAAAGACATAATAAAGAGAATAACAAACCATATGTTATTTTACCTTTGTGAAATACAACGTTTCTGGCAATGTTTCCGCAACTGGGCAGATTTTTATAGTTGGAGAATCTAAGAGATATATTTTCATTTTAAGAGTATCCTTTGATTTATGAATAAAACATATGGTGATTTACAGTTCTCCACATTAAAAAGGGGTATCTAAAAGTCAAAGGCACAACACTGCTATTATAAATGGAACTATGTAAACTTTACATACTTGTTAAACACACACTGATACCATTACAGTTATATTTATTATTATAAACTATAAACAGTTATAGAGTCCAGACAGACCCAGTGACAGACTGACATGAGCCTTTGATTCTGTTTAAAGTAATGCAAGTGTACATACCCTTTCTTGTTCTTTTATTTTCTTGATCATTGCACTCCTCTGCTTTTGCTCGTTTTGATGATTTTTTCTCTGGAAAAAAAAAATTGTGGCATATTGTAGATATTTATGCACCACACTGTACAATGTAAATATTGAAGAAAGCATATTGTAGATATTTATGCACCACATTTTACAATGTAAATATTGAAGAAATTCCTTTAATCTCTGGATACCCTGTACCCTGTCATATCTTCAATGTTTAAATTTGTACTTTTTAAAAATTTATTTCATTTAAATTTTCTACCTCCCTGCATATGTTCCTGAATTTTTCAAAATTTATTAAAGTTGACTTCTCATTTCTTAAAGTATGATTGGTACAAATTCAAAAAGTAGCTAAGATTTTGTTACGAACTACCCTTTTCGGTCCACTTTTCTTCCTTTTTTATACGCCCGTCTTAAGACGGGACGTATTATGTTATAGGCTTCGTGTCCGTCCGTCTGTCTGTTAGCTTTTTTCGTTTCCGGCTCATAACTTTAATACTACTAGACCTAGGATTATCAAGCTTTGTCCCCTGATGCATCTTGGGTAGAAGATGTGTCGCACACAAAAAGTAGGGCGCTCTGACCTTTAATTAAGAAGTTATAGCCAAATATGGAAAAATCCTTTCCGGCCCATAACTAGAAAACCATAAAACCTACAATCATCAAACTTGACCAGTTTATGCATCTTAGGTAGAAGGTGTGTCGCGACCTATTTCAAGGTCACTGTGACCTCTACTTTAAGTGAATGTAAAAAAATGTGTCTTTTTACTTTTCATTTACACATCCCAAATAATGTAAGAGTATTGCACTGTTGTTATTAAAATAGTGTTAAATCAAGAAAATACTTATTTTTTTTAAGCATATACTTGACAGCAATCTAAAACAAATATAATGTATGTTAGAAAAATCCCATGTCTCCCATGAGTGTAATTATCAAGCACTAGTCAAGAAGAATTTTGATAACAGAAAATTTCATGTCAAATTAGAGAGAAATTAATGGGTTTTGAGCGCGAGGAGCCAACTGACAGAGCCTTGGCGGTATCTATATCCCTTGAGAATTGGGCAAATGGGTAAGCCTGTTTGATTAAAAATAGCTCTTGTTGACTAGCTTAAGTTTTGAAATGAATTTGCTGAAAAGTAATTAAAACTAATTTGATATTGCATAATAGACTAATCTGATATTATGTAATATTATTGATTTAAAAACTAATTTTATAGAGTTGGGTTGAATCAGCATGTCCATATGAATTACATACTAGAACCTGTCGGACATTAAATCTCAACCCAAAAAAAAATCTGAGAGTATTTTATATGTTTAAAAAAAAAATTAAAGTAGATAGTGCAGACCCATTCATCTCTTGGTAGTATTGAGTAGACAAGCATCCAGTTAAAGATTAATTAATGAGTTCAATGTAGGAAGGCTAGCTGTCTCAGTCGCTCTGATTAAGCAGCCCTTTGTGGATTAGACAGAAGAACTGCTGGTCAGTTTATAACATATGTCATTTGATGGCCAGCCTTTTTTTCAAAATTAATTTGGTATAGATTAAGTTGTTAAGACTAATTTGATGATGGGCATTTGACAAGGTCTAACACAACCAGCACAGAAATCTATCAGTGATGTAATATTTATTATAATTGATGCCTACATCACAGGGGATGGATAAATATTTTAAGGAATGGAAAAATCATTGAAATCTAAAAATCAAGGTTGATGTAATTTTTTTGCACCTAAACTGTTCAAGAAAATTGGTAATTTTTTGACGGGCGTATCATGTCGTGGCGCGTCACTTTATTCTCTGCATGGAATTGATTTTTTTTTCAAAATCAGTATACAAGAATAAGTTTAATGAATACATCATGAGGAATACTATCTTATACAGTGTTATCCCCTTACATGGAAATTTATGACATAAAATGTAAATAAGTACCAGATATATGTTTGCTGCTAAGTTCTTGTGCAAAAGACATGCTTCCAAATCTAAAAGAGTTATTTCTAATAAATTAATGGCAACATCAATATAATTTTATACATACTACGCTCAGGATTGGCTGTCTTTAGAATTGTTTTGTCTCTTTTAGTGCCTTTTCTTTTTCAGCTGTAAATTCAGTATGTTAGAAAATTTTAGTGATTAGTACTTTGAATTTGATCCTCATGATATCAACTCGATCAACATGCATCTACAGAAAAATTATTTTGTTTGAAATTGTGTGAACAAAAAATACGGAAATAATTCTTTCAAAAATGTTACATTCTTTAAAAATATGAGCAACATGCATGCTGGACAATGAGATTGTTACGTACTGGACCTGCTAATGTAAAATTATACCTGTTCTCAACAGCTTTTTTTCCTTATACAAGTGTCCATCTGAATAGGGACAGACACATATCCCCTGACTGCAGGTTTGCTTCCAGTCCATCATCTCCCGAATTTTCATTAATTACTTTGTCTATTCTCAGTGGAGTGCTGAGAATATCATCATCAATAAACCTTAAAAGAACCCATTCAATTTCAAAGAAATAATGCATTTTCACTACCTACTTATTTAGCCCCGCCCTAGCACTAGAACCCCTGACCCCAGGGTCATGAATTTCACAATTTCGGTAGAAGACTCATTGCTGATTACAATCCTGCAAACAGGTTGACTCCTTGATGTCCAGGAGTAAAGAAGAAGATTTTTAAAGATTGCATTAATTTTAGTGGTTTTGGCCCCACCCCTCAGGCCCCAGGGGGGCAGGGATCATGAAATTCACAATTTTTGTTCCCCTTCACCCATAGATGCTTTTTGCCAAATTTGGTTGAAATTTGTTCAGTGGTTGCAGAGAAGAAGCTGAAAATGTTCAAATGTTAACACACGATTGACGACGGACGACGCACGTCGCACGACGACGGACGAAAACAGATAGCAATAGGTCACCTGAGTTTACTCAGGCGACCTAAAAAGTGTCAAGTTGAAATATTTTAAATGATAGGTAAAACCACAATACATTCTTCAAATTCATATTCTGTGTAATTTATGTTATAGGTACACCCAGACTAAAGCTAAATATTGTAGCAGAAAGTATATAGGGAACTTAAACTGCCTTGCTAGTAAGCTAGCTTTTATAGTGATGCGGTAAACTATCCCTCTATTTCAGGGAAGTTTAGAAATGTTGAGCCTGTTAAACCCTTGGATGGGTGACCACTTCACGTTAAATATCAAATCTTATAATAATTTTTCAAAAAGCATATTGAAGATTACCAGGGGTATAATAGCTCAAAAAATAACTATAAATCAATATATAAATGTAAACCTTTATGGGAAGTCTTTGGTTTATTGAACATCATTAGGTTCTCGGTCCATGTTTTCTCTATGCCAGTCAGTTCTCCTAACCCAGTGAACTTCTCCAGCATCACCATCACTGCTGCTAGATGCTTACACGTTCCGTTTGGGCCCTTACCAGCAGGACATTCGCAGTGGGAACTTAAAATATCTCCAGATTGCTTTTCTAGTCGAAGCTTGTAGTTGTATGTAACCTGATTGATAAAAATACATACATGGTATTTGCCAAATTCATAAAAATACAAAGATTACGTGTATTACAAATTAAAAATGGACTTTCTATCTGGAATAAAATGATAAGTATAGAGATTTGAAAAAAAAAAACAGGCATAGATTAAATTTCTTGCTGAGTCTATGTAAAATGTTCAGCTGACCTTATTTTTCATTGCTGCACTGAGTATTCCCGTAAAAAATATGTCGGCCTGAATGAGCACAGAACACGCAAGGATTCTCTTGGAATCGTACAGCAATTCACCATTCTTAATGTTTCTTGCCGAGTCATTATCACCAACAAAAATAAATACATATTAATTTCATTACTAAAGTTCATTGCATTAAAAACAAGAAGTCTGTGAGGAAATCATTAATGCTCACTAGTGATATCCCTGCTCTAATGTTAATTTACCATCTCTTCTGTGTTAACTGTTTGAAATAACTTTAAATATTTCCATACAAAGAGTAGCAAGAGAATGGGTAGAATTCATCAGCATATAGGTATGGGATCAAATTTATAGGGAGATGGACCCATTCACATTATTGCTTAAATGAACTCAGAAAAGGCTCATTTTTGGGGGGCTAGTACATTTTCGACAGGTCTGAAAACTTTCACTAGCAATCAGCCCTGCATTTCTACTGTCTGGGTAATTTTACAGAGAGTTTCAAACATTGCCCTTCTTGTATTTCAAATGCATACAAAAATAAATCCAGTGCCACTATATGGCATGCCTAGCAAAGAGTACTAAAATTTCAATCATCAATTCTGCAATTTAATAAAGTAGTTGCGCTGAGAAAAATTTGTTAAGGACAGACACAACTGACACTCAGACAGACACACAAGGATTATATCACCGTATAAGTATTACCCCTCTCTCCTTAGGAGTGGGGGTACATGTATAATGAAAGATAGATAAAAAACTATTACCCCTCTCTCCTTAGGAGTGGGGGTACATGTATAATGAAAGATAGATAAAAAAAAAACATTTTTTTTCAACATAGGATCATACTACTCTGAATTTAGTACATGTATATTATATATTCAAAGTTATGAAACCTGCAAGGCGGTGAAGAAAATACCTTCTGTTTGGTCCCTTGTTACACTAGGTAAAAGTCCCTGGTGATCTGGCTTCAATTGTTGAAATCCAGTGGATGGCCAGTTCACATCTAGAGGTTCTGGCAGAAGAACAGGCGGTGGTAAAATGTTCTTGTTCCTATCATAGGACTCAAGCCTGGATATAAATTATTGTTGGAACTTAGAATTAATCATAACACAGATATTTGGATGAAAATGGCATTGATTATTATTTCATAAGTTAGAACAAACATAAAATACTGTATATATATATATGTCTATAAAAATAGGGAAAAAGTAACAATATATTGGATTATTACACATGAAGTAGGTTCACCGGCCTACGGCAAGCTGACGTATGGTATAATAAGGGAGACTTTTTTTTTCTAAATTCTTGAAAAATAGGTCTAGAGCATAAAATTGACCTCAGTTTTCATTCTCTACTGGTCAGAGACCAGAAGAGCTTATGCGATAGTAATGCGTCCGGCGTCCGTCCGTCTGTCTGTAAACAATTTTTCAAAATGCTACTCCTTCTACAGTTTTGGTCTAATTTCAATATAACTTGGCACACAAGTAGACTACACAAAGATACATAATTCTGTGTATAGGTTTTTGATTTCGATGAAAGGTGTTGCCGTGGTTACTAAAAATAGAAATTTCTGTGAAATTCTTTTAAAATGCTACTCCTCCTACAGTTTTGGTCTGATTTCAGTATAACTTGGCACACAAGTAGACTACACTAAGATACATAATTCTGTTTATCGGTTTTTGATTTCGATGAACGGTGTTGCCCTGGTTACTAAAAATAGAAATTTCTGTGAAATTCTTTCAAAATGCTACTACTCCTACAGTTTTGATCTGATTTCAGTATAAGTTGGCAAACAAGTAGAATACACTAAGATACATAATTCTGTGTATCGGTTTTTGATTTCGATGAACGGTGTTGCCGTGGTTACCAAAAAAAGAAATTTCTGTGAAATTCTTTCAAAATGCTACTCCTCCTACAGTTTTGATCTGATTTCAGTATAAGTTGGCACACAATACACTAAGATACATAATTCTGTGTATCGGTTTTTGATTTCGATGAATGGTGTTGCCGTGGTTACCAAAAATAGAAATTTCTGTGAAATTCTTTCAAAATGCTACTCCTCCTACAGTTTTGGTCTGATTTCAGTATAACTTGGCACACAAGTAGAATACACTAAGATACATAATTCTGTGTATCAGTTTTTAGCTCACCTGAGCCGAAGGCTCAAGTGAGCTTTTCTGATCACATTTTGTCCGTCGTCCGTCCGTCTGTCTGTCCGTCTGTCTGGTCTGGTCTGTAAACTTTTCACATTTTCGACTTCTTCTCAAGAACCACTGGGCCAATTTTGATACAAACCATCCTTGGGTGAAGGGGAATCTAAAATGTTAAAATGAAGGGACATATCCCCTTGCAAGGGGAGATAATCAAGAAAAGACGAAAATAGGGTGGGGTCATGAAAAAATCTTCTTCTCAAGAACCACAGGGCAAGTAAAGCTGAAACTTATGTGGAAGAATCCTGGTATAGTGTAGATTCTAAATTGTTCAAATCATGACCCCCGGGGAAAGGGCGGGGCCACAATGGGGAATCAAAGTTTTATATAGAAATATATAGGAAAAATCTTTGAAAATCTTCTTCTCAAGAACCACTGGGCCAGAAAAGCTGAAACTTATGTGGAAGCATCGTATAGTGTAGAATCTAAATTGTTCAAATCATGACCCCCGGGGGAAGGGCGGGGCCACTATGGGGAATCAAAGTTTTATATAGGAAAAATCTTTGAAAATCTTCTTCTCAAGAACCAAGTGGAAGCATCCTGGTATAGTGATCTAAATTGTTCAAATCATGACCCCCGGGGGAAGGGCAGGGCCACAATGGGGAATCAAAGTTTTATATAGAAATATATAGGAAAAATCTTTGAAAATCTTCTTCTCAAGAACCACTGGGCCAGAAAAGCTGAAACTTATGTGGAAGCATCCTGGTATAGTGTAGAATCTAAATTGTTCAAATCATGACCCCCGGGGGAAGGGCGGGGCCACAATTAGTTTTACATAGAAAGATATAGGTAAAAATCTTTGAAAATCTTCTTCTCAAGAACCACTGGGCCAGAAAAGCTGAAACTTATGTGGAAGCATCCTGGTATAATGAAGATTCTAAATTGTTCAAATCATGACCCCAGGGGGAAGGGCGGGGCCACAATGGGGAATCAAAGTTTTATATAGAAATACATGTATATAGAAAAAATCTTTGAAAATCTTCTTCAATCTTCTTGTTCAAATCATGACCCCCGGGGGAAGGGCAGGGCCACAATGGGGAATCAAAGTTTTATATAGAAATATATAGGAAAAATCTTTGAAAATCTTCTTCTCAAGAACCACTGGGCCAGAAAAGCTGAAACTTATGTGGAAGCATCCTGGTATAGTGTAGAATCTAAATTGTTCAAATCATGACCCCCGGGGGAAGGGCGGGGCCACAATGGGGAATCAAAGTTTTACATAGAAAGATATAGGTAAAAATCTTTGAAAATCTTCTTCTCAAGAACCACTGGGCCAGAAAAGCTGAAACTTATGTGGAAGCATCCTGGTATAATGAAGATTCTAAATTGTTCAAATCATGACCCCAGGGGGAAGGGCGGGGCCACAATGGGGAATCAAAGTTTTATATAGAAATACAGTGTATATAGAAAAAATCTTTGAAAATCTTCTTCTCAAGAACCACTGGGCCAGAAAAGCTGAAACTTATGTGGAAGCATCCTGGTATAGTGTAGATTCTAAATTGTTCAAATCATGACCCCCGGGGGAAGGGCGGGGCCACAATGGGGAATCAAAGTTTTACATAGAAATATATAGGAAAAATCTTTGAAAATCTTCTTCTCAAGAACCACTGGGCCAGAAAAGCTGAAACTTATGTGGAAGCATCCTGGTATAGTGTAGAATCTAAATTGTTCAAATCATGACCCCCAGCCACAATGGGGAATCAAAGTTTTACATAGAAATATATAGGAAAAATCTTTGAAAATCTTTTTCTCAAGAACCACTGAGCCAGAAAAAAAGCTTATGGAAGCATTTTTGGGTATGTAAATTTAAATTGTCGGAATCATTACCCCCGGGGGAAGGGAGGGGCCATTATAGGGAATCAAAGTTTTACGTAGAAATACATAGGAAAAATCTTTGAAAATCTTCTTAGGAACCACTGGGCCAAAAAAAGCTGAAACATATGTGCCAATGAAAAGTTATATATTTCAAAATGTCTAAATTATGATCAGTGGGGTAGGGTGGGGATGCATTATGTATAACAAGGGGGAAATCTGGTAAAGAACAGAATGGTCAAAGCTTCTCAGGTGAGCGATGTGGCCCATGGGCCTCTTGTTGATTTCGATGAACGGTGTTGCCGTGGTTACTAAAAATAGAAATTTCTGTGAAATTCTTTCAAAATGCTACTCCTCCTACAGTTTTGGTCTGATTTCAGTATAACTTGGCACACAAGTAGACTACACCAAGATACATATTTCTGTATATCGGTTTTTGATTTCGGTGAATGGTGTTGTCGTGGTTACTAAAATTAGAAATATCTGTAAAATTGTTTCAAAATGCTACTCCTCCTACAAGTTTGGTCTGATTTCAGTATAACTTGGCACACAAGTAGAATACACTAAGATACATAATTCTGTGTATCGAATTTTAATTTTGATGAACGGTGTTGCCGTGGTTACTAAAAATAGAAATGTCTGTAAAATTCTTTCAAAATACTACTCCTCCTACAGTTTTGGTCTGATTTCAGTATAACTTGGCACACAAGTAGACTACACTAAGAACATAAAGAGACTTTATCAACGATCATTATTCTATTTAATGCTGTTTATAAAGTTTCAAATCCCAGCTGCTTAAGTACTTTCTCTTCCTTTGCTATAAGTTCAAACCAGTAGAGCTTCAGTCTCGACAGAGACTTCTGGTTTTAACTTTCAGTTTATGAAGTAAAACTGTCCAAATTTCTAAGTTGTAGTATAATCTGATTCATTGCTCTTTGATTTTGAAACATTTATAATTTGACTATATAGGCCTAATATGGTGATAAATTTTTCAACATAGAGAGGGTAGGGGTTCTAAGATATATATGTGTTTATCTGGGTAACCTTACAATGTGAATACAATTAAAAAAAAAATGAATGAAATCGGTCGGATGGTCCCCACCAGATTATCACATGCCGAAAACCACATTCTTGGTTGAATGCTGATGCCTATCTACACTTTATAATGTCGGTTCGACTGCAGATAAATACCATAAAGAAGCTATGATCAAGGGTTTTACTTTATAAAACAAAGCTGTATACAAATATGATTGTAATCGAATTCAATCATATATGTATAGGAAAACTAAGTGATGTCTAACTGATGACAAGGTTGAATTTGTTACGTAGGTCAACATAAACTGGACGAACACTGTTTTGTATTTCTATACGAAATTTTCTATGAACTAATTAATTTTTGTATGAAAATATTGATCTCAAGGGTATACCTTTCCATCAGATCAGTTTTTCTCCCGTGCGTAGCTGCATCCCTGTGCATCAATTCCTATTTTAATTGAGGTACCGTCCAAGTGATGTAGCGCGACGCCATCGTTCACGGTAGGATTCAAACGCACAGTTAACCACCGATAGAAATCAAGCGTCTCGCGGTGATTGTTTACCATTTCAACATGTGAACCTGATTCATGAAACTTTATGTCACAAATTCGAATATGCACAAGTTCATCATATCTTAAGAAACCTGCATAACCTAAAAACAACATACATACCAATCTCGAATGATATAAATTTTCTACCTGTGGAAATTTATCCATTATTTTATCTAAAATCTCAGGTGTAATAGTTTTCTTATTAACTACAGGTTTCGATAATAATCTCTTCCCTCCTTCTAAAATCAAATTTACAATGTTGTCTGCACATGGATTATTACAAAGATTAATATGATGTGACCATTGAATACTATATTATGCAGCATTAATGACTGCAATTGAAGCTTTTGTATAAGATAAGACAAATAAACTGCAACAGAAGATGGTGTAGCATGTAGCAGGTAATGCAAGAAATTTAAATATTGCGCACCAGGACTAAACTGTAAAATATAGTTTCTGTATTTTTTATACGTGTTATCACTTTTACTGTGCATTACTATATCATTTATTTTGAGTACACATGTACCGTGTCCTCAATTCTAGGATCCTGAATCTTTTTAATTTCTTTCCAATGCGAGAAACTCCATGTGAGCTGAAATGAAAAAAAAAAATTAAATTACTTCATATTAATATATATACACTTATGTCTCTTAATCAACATTCCAGCCCGTTCTTGATCAAATCTAATAAGCTCATTTGTAATCTTAATCATAATGCTTAATTAACAATTATATGCAACATAATATAAAATTTATTCACAATTGCCCCATCCGGGCAATTTTTTTTCATTACAAAAGCCCCATAAAGGCTAACATACATTCATTATCATTGTCTGTTATAACATAGCATAAACACAAAATTCAACAATCAGAACAGTCTATATAAGGCACAATAACATTACTCTGAAACTGGTTCAGCAAACACACTCTCTGCATGATATCCTTTCCTAAAAAAGTTTAGAGGCTTGTGATATTCAAGCCATTCTTTAACAAAATTTTGAAAATTTCCAGAGAACGGCTTTACTAATAAAGGCCAAAAAAGTGAAGACTGCCATTTCGGAACAATAAGAGTACCTCTTGCTTTGCACAAAATCAATTGTTTAATCACTTTTATAATAAGATTAACAGGAGGTATTATCCAATTATTACCTATAGACCAATCAAACCCAAAATCATCTACACCTGATGTTCCGGGATTCCAAAATCTGGAATAAAACTTTTCTACTGTCTTATTTTTACAGTCTGCAAATAAATCATAATCAAATGGCCCCCATTTTTTACTTGACAACTGGAAAATGTGATCACCCACTGACCTATCATCAAAATCAAAAATCTTACTATACGCATCTGAACCGGTCACGGTAGCCTACTGGTAGAGCGTTCGCTTCGTGATCGGGAGGCCCGGGTTCGATTCTCGTTCGCGGCGCCGCGTCATACCTAAGACGTAAACAAAGGTAGTGACTGTTCCTTCGCCAAGCGCTCGGCACTAGAAGTGAAAGTCACGGGCCTTTCGGATATGACCTTAAAAACGTAGGTCCCGTGTCACGGTAGGCGCTGGCACGATAAAGAACCCTCACTGCTCAATGGCCCTGAGTGCCGAGTATAGGTCTAAATTTGAAGCCCTTCACCGGCATACGGTGACGTCTCCATATGAGTGAAAAGTTTTCAAGAGTGACGTTAAACAATATACAATCAATCAACTGTACGCATCTGCATTTTCATTCACCCAGGATAAGCAAGTTTTGTTCTGTCGTAAGGCCTCTTGTTGTTGCTTCTTTTCTTTGCTCTGAAAATAGCTTGTCGAAGCTTTGTAGCATCGTCAGCGTCGTTAGTAACAGGATCATCTTCATACTCTTGTACAATGTCCCAACCATATTTATCCGCTATGCGAACAATTTTGTTCCTTTTATTCAAATGAGTTGTAGTAGAATTCAAAATTTCTTGAGCCGCTTCTAATCTGTTATTTTCCAACAGATTTAATACTTTTCTAATGTCAATTTTTTCTTTCTGCATTGAATTCAAACTGAGTTTTATTGCCTTGATATCTAAAGTCAGGTACCTTTTTTCTGTTGACTTCAGGGCTAAACTCAACTCGCTTTTGCCGTCTAAGCGCCCTATCTAATTTGTCTGTAAAAAATATCCAGTGTATGGTGAGTAGTGAATTCATCTTGCGAATTTTGTGTCAAGCAAGGTCGACCACTTTGGCCAATTTGGGGCGCAGCATGTATAACCCGCTCCTCGTGACTAGAATTTGACTCATTCATTCCAGGTAAAGCGTGTTCGAAATCTGGTTGATTATTGCTCGTCGATGACCGCTTTACGCCTGACCAACTTCTTATATACTATGACCAAACAACTACCCTTAATTGTGCTTACGCGTATAAATTATTCCCCACATACAACTAACAGAAATTGATTTAGGGTAAGTAGGCATGTTATGTAGATTTGCGGAACGAAGGTCATTTTGCGCGCACGTGCTTGCAAGAGCGCACACGTGCAACACGTGAAATGACCAATATACTTGAAATCGCCGTAACTTTTACATTTTTCGATGTAATGCTTTGATATTTAGAATATATAGACATATTATAAATGTAGAAAAGACGACATTGTCAACATGCCATTTTGTGTGCACGTGCTTGCAAGAGCGCGCACGATCAGCACGTGAAATGACCGATTTATTTGAAATAGGCGTAAATTTTTAACTTTTTGATGAAATGCTTTGAAACTCAAAATATAAGGGTATAGTAGAAGCATAGACATTATGACATGGTCAAAATAGCAAGATCTCACGCGCATGCACGTGCGCTTCGCTCTGATTGGCTGAAAATAAAGTCTCAATATCTTTCTTTTTTTTGATGAAATCCTTTGAAATTTTGAACTTAGGATATCCTACAACATGATATATAACAATTTTCATGAAAACACGTGCATGCACGTGTGCTGCAATCTGATTGGCTGAAACTTTACATAGATCTTGGATAGTTTCTTTTAAACTGAGCTATGAACTGAGCTAAACGCAAAGTCTGACGGAAGGACGGAAGACGGACAAGACAAACACTATATACCCCGGCCATATTCATGGCGGGGCATAAAAATTTCAGACTGCCTGCTTTACTGCAAGATTTCTGTCTCCCTGATGTTCATGACGACTGCATAGCTCTATTTCGTTGTCTGAACTTTGATTGGATCCTTCGGCTCTTGTCATTGTCGATTGATCTTCGATGGGATCTACTAAAGCTTCCAAGTGACGCTGGCCGTTGAAATGATCTGTTAGATTTTGAGATTGAATACTGTTCGTTATCTCCATATCTTTCTGTTAACTCTTGTGGGTGATCTTCATCTTTGTTTGCAATGAAACTTGTACAATTAAGTTTATAATCGTGAAAACTTTCTTGACATCGTTCCCGAGAAAGAGAGATATGTAAACATGCCTCAAAGAGATATGATTCTGACCGACGTACACTTCATAAAATTTGTGCTGGCTAAAATATACATTCGATGATGAAACATTGGATATAAATCATGGCATTGGCATTATTACTTTTCAAAATCTACCAGGCGATGATCCTTCTTATATAGGAATGGAAGAGAAATTTTTACTATGATAAGAAAACGGTGCAAGGGAAATATTCCTTAAGTTTCATTACTCCTTGTGTAATTAAAGAAAAAAACATAAGGGTCCACCCTCTAAAATCCCACATAGACATGAAAGTATATTAAGATCATGCAGTCTAAAACACATTTATGTCTCTTCTTCAATCGTGAAAGAATTCCGGATTTTTCCCATCCTTCTGTTCGAACTGTCTGGTTTGCCTAGGCACAATCTATTCAAAATTAGATGCTACTTCCGCTCGCATAATCGCTACATTAACATCTAACAACATTTCCGTTAGGTCAGAGGTCAAATTCTATCAACCAATCAAATCGTCACCTGCCAAATCATTGTATATTGTTGAAGCGAATAAGTCTAGGGCTATGCCGAATTTTACCTCTGCCGTGACCCTCTTTGGGATGTTGTGAGATGTTAGTGTAGCGAGTATGCGAGCGGATCTAACATATAATTTTTATTAGATTGGCCTAAGCGAGGAACTGCAGGGAGGCAGTTTTCCCTGATAAGTACTTCTATGTCCAAAATATTCAGGAATCCTCCATGAATTTTAATTCTTGTGTGTTTCATTGTACCAATAAAGGTTTGAGTTGCTGCAATTTGAGCACAGGAAGAAGAAAATAAATGTTTTGGAGGTTCAAGATTTTGGTGCAGGTTAATGTTGTTGGTGCAGGTCTTATTTCCAAGTCAATTATATGTTCTATGTTGACCAAACGTACATGGGTGATGCTGGATCCGACTCATTGCCTAGTAGCCCGCGAAGCGTAGTGGTTAGAATATACAGTCAGCAATGAGTTGATCTACACATTACATTAATAACGGTAATTTCCATTCCTATATCGATACGATATATCCTGGTGAGCTTAAGATAAAAGATACCAGAAAGTCCGACACTTCTGTTTTAAACTTGGATATTTTACTTGAAAAAGACACTGATGGTAATCTGACAACCAAGCTATATGATAAACGTGATGACTTGAACTTTTCTATCGTCAACTTCCCTTCCTTATGCAGCAATGTCCCTTCATCACCTGCATACGGAGTATATATATCTCAGTTGATTCGAAAGGCAAGAACATGCTCTACGTATAAACAATTTCTTAAACGAGGTAAATTATTGACAACCAAGTTGACGAAACAAGAATTTGAGCAGTCTCTTCTAAAGTCATCATTTCGTAAGTTCTATGATCGATACAATGACCTTGTCAGAAATACAATTTATCGTTGAGTCAAACGCTGACTGACGTTTTCCATACCAATTGTTAGTCCATTTTTTCACTGAATTGACGACGGATTTTTCCTGTTATTTCCTGATCATGACAAGGAGCACACGGCGGGTGTGACCGGTCGGCAGGGGATGCTCACTCCTCTCTGGGGAACACTGCTAGTATACCGGTCCCCATAAATATGGCGCTAAAATAGGTGCCGCCGAAGGCGGTGTACAATATATTGACGATCGCGTGAGCGATCGACGAAATCGAAAAAGAAGCCATAAATTGCAAATTTGACCCCAAATTCGCGTTCCTTGTGAAAAATTTGGTTTAATAAACACAGTTTTTAAAATGAGAATTAAAAGATTTCATAAAATAATGTACTTGTTTAGGAAGTAAATCTCCATCTTGCGTTGTTTAGGAATGTAGTCACATGATCAATTTTTGACGTAATCTCATAAATATTCATGAGATGTGTCACTTGTGTTTTGACGTAATGAAGATATGCCTGATAGGACTCAAAGTGCAATGCTATTAAAATTGCGTAATTTTTGTGAGAAATACAGGGGTTTTACAAATGTTAGCTAATACAGAACTTCCGAGATACGTATCCGATCTGGGTTGCATGCTTTGTTTGTGTCAATCGTTAGGCATATTCACTTCCGGTTTACAGAAAAATGTCATCGACACTGCTGAACGATTTCGATTCCTGGCAAGTACCTGATCTAAAGCATTTTTTATCAACTAAGGGTATTACATGTTCCATCTATCTGAAGAGACATCTTATTAAATTATGTAGAAATCAATTTAGAAGATCTAGAGGTAAACAATAATGAATTTGGTGCTTTCGACGTGCAACGCCGAACAGTAAATAGAGTTGTGTTACCTCATATCAAGGATATTTCTGCCGATGAATGGTTAACAGACTTAAAAACATTACCTGACATTGAAATAGGAGACGTTATGGTTTGGCTTCTCCGTGTAGGATGGGACCCCTCACGTTTGAAACTGTACAAACAGGACAATGGCTACAAATTGTATAACAGTTCACGTGTTGACAATGTCAAACTTCACCATTTTGAAAATGCAGCATGCTTTTATATTAAGTGTCAGACGGTCCCAGAGACCAGGCAACAAGCAGCACCCTACCAGATGTGGATTCTCGTCAGTGAAAGTGGACAAATACAGTCAGGGGGATGCTCGTGTGTTGCGTAAGAATCATTTATATTTTAAAGAAAAGGTCACTAATACTAAACTGTAGAAGATTATTTGAATTCTTGAAATATATTCATTTCCTTGATATATATTAATAAATTTAAAAATTATATTTTTGTTTTAATTACAGAAATGATGGTTCATGCAAACACTGTACAGCACTTCTTTTTTCCCTTTGTTCATTCAATGAAAGACACAAAGACAGACACACACTAGTCGGAACTGATGTCTTATGTTCATGGGATAAACCACGCTCTGCATCACGACCTGAAAAAATTCAGAATGTACAGGTTCACAACTCCAATTCGACAGCTGAAAATGATCAACACGGCCCTTGTCATACTGTATACAACCCTTGTAAAGGTCTTCAGAATGAACGTGAGATTGAAAAAAAATTATTTGATATGTGCAAGGACTCTAATTCACTTCTACTACAGACACTTGACCCACCATCTGATTATGAAGATACTAGTGAGGATATTCAAGAATTACATGAAGTAATCAAAGAGGCAAGTCTAAAGAATATTTCTGTAACTTCACATTTACAAGCAGAATTTGATCCAGAAACCATCTTGAGAATAGCAGATATAACCAAGGATCAGAGTACAGGTATATGTGATGAATGGAAAAGACACAGACACGGACGATAACTGCATCCGTTTTCTCAAAAGTGTTGCATTTTCGAGGATAAAAATCTCATGAAAATTACATTGTACGAGAAATAATGCAACTTCGAGTCTTGGGAGAGTGACATATCAAATGTTCCTGCAATTGCATATGGAAGAGAGACTGAAGCTGTGGCTAGACAGTTGTACTTTGATGAATACAAGAAAGGACATAAGTGTGCAAAATTGAATAACATTGGATTTCACATTTTCACTGAAAAACCGTACATGGGAGCAACTCCAGATGGTTTAATAATGTGTACATGTTGTGGTAAAGGACTTATGGAAATAAAATGTTCTTATTCTCATCGAAATGAAACGCCATACGATATTGCAGGTGACTCTTCATACCATTTATACAGAGATGAAAGCAATGGCAGTGTACATCTTCGCCACGACTCACCATGTTATATCCAGATTCAGGGACAATTAGGTATTCTTTCCCTTCCATGGTGCGATTTTATTTTTTTATACCAAACAAGGATTACTTACCGACAGGATTTATTTTGATTGTGACGTTTTAATTCTATTGTACAAAAGTGTACACTTTTCTTTGAAAAGTACCTTTATAATGCTTTGCTATCACAGTGAACATAATGAAATTAAAACGCATACTGGTTGAATAAATCTGTGCATCATTGACATGATAATTCAGTATTTTTTCACTGGAAAAGTTGGCAATAACATAGATTTTTCTTTAGAGCACTATTAAAATACACAAGATAGCTTAATTCTGAATGGTTTATATTTAATTTTTTTATATTACATCTTCTCCGATACTTGTGAGGAAAATCAAAACTTGTAAAGTCTATAAATCAAATTCAGTAAATTGAGGTTAAATGTACTATGTCACAGAGACTTCAATTTTTACTCTCTTCTTCATGTGTTCATAGTGCAGATGCCAATTTCTTTCAGAATTCTTTGAAATTTATAACAAGAGAGTTCATTATAATTGAGTTTTACAGCATCAAAACACTGAATTTTCATCTTGTGTTTTAACAATAATCCTGTACACATTCTGTAATCTATAAATTTTAAAAACAAATTAATAGCTTTTTAGGTCACCTGAGTAAACTCAGGTGACCTATTGCTATCTGTTGTCGTCCGTCGTCAGTCGTCCGTAGTGCGTTAACATTTGAACATTTTTAGCTTCTTCTCTGCAACCACTCAACCAATTTCAACCAAATTTAGCACAAAGCATCAATGGGTAAAGGGAAACAAAAATTGTGAATTTCATGGTCCCTGCCCCTATGGGGCCTGAGGGGTGGGGCAAAAACCACTAAAATTAATGAAATCTTTAAAGCTATATATGCCGTATTAGTGTTTTATTTTAAAAGTAATAAATATATGTGGTGTCTCATCAAGTTATATAAGTTATATACTTTCTGCAAATAAGACAATTACACTCCATCACTTTTAAAAGTTATGAAATATTACTTGGTAAAAATTATTTTCTCTCCGTGTCGGATAAAAAACCGCCTCTTATTGAAATATTCATGATCACGTTGTCTCGCATGTTTACAGCAAACAATGGTCCAATCTCGTGAATGAACCGAAAAGCATGATGGTCTACTACGTGTTTACTACAAATTTGTCAATATTGAGAGCACCTCAGAGTTGGTTGCTTTTTGTAACGAGGAATAATCACGTGCAATTGTCTTTTCAATGGACATTTTCGGTTGGGTGAACTTCTACAGCTGTCAGCGACTATGGATAAAGAAGTGTGGAAACCATATTGTGCCAAAATGAAATAACCAATACTAACAAATGATATAATTTGATCAATCAAAATGGTTATTAGATACATTCGATTCTGCATTTCTTAATGGTTCATAACAACAAAAAGTATTCCACAGAATATCATTTATAAATCTGCACGTCAATATACCGAATGCAAAACCAGAATACTACTAGATAATATAATTGTATTCTTTACATGTGAACCACAGTATTTCTGACCCCTTGAAAAAAATATATAAACATAGGTAATCAGAGATTACAGAGCTCACCTCAACGAATGTTGTCTTTAAGTAAGGCAAAGTCACACAATTACCCAACAAAAGTGTACATCCAAAAATGCAAAATTTATGCAATTTTGATCTGATACTTTGGAATAGACCTATATAAAAACTTCAAACTAGTTCTTCATCACGAAAATGTGATCAAAATCCAGCATCTGAAGCAAGTTTAAGAGTTTTCATCCCTTGATGCATCATTTGGGCAAGTTTGGTTTATTTAAGCCTTATAGTTTCTTGGTGATAGACCTGCACCCATAACTTTTACCTGGTCCATTATCTGGAAAATGTATGTTGAATTCAGCATCCGTAGCAAGTCTATTAGTATGCATCCTAAGATGTATCATCCATGCGAGTTTGCACAACATAGGGCTAATAGTTACTTAGAAATGAAACCTGCATAAAAATTTAACCTCTTCACTCATCCAGAAAAAAATGTAGGTCAGATTCAGCATCTGAAGCCAGCCTGGTAGAATGTAACCTTAGATGTATCATCCATGCAAGTTTGGTCATTAAAGAGCTCATAGTTACTTGGAAATGAATCCTGCATCAAAAGCATTAACCTGTTCACTCATCCAGAAAATGTAGGTCAGATCCAGCATCCGAAGCAAGTCTGGTAGTATGCATCCTAAGATGTATTATCCATGCAAGTTTAGTCATATAGGCTCATTGTTACTTGGAAATGAAACCTGCCCCAAAAACTTTAACCTGTTCACTCATCAAGAAAATGTAGGTCAGATTCAGCATCCGAAGCAAGTCTGGTAGTATGCATCCTCAGATGTATCATCCATGCAAGTTTGGTCAACATAGGACTTATAATTCCTTGGAAATGAGACCTGCACCAAAAACATTAACCTGTTCACTCATCCAGAAAATGTAGGTCAGATTCAGCATCTGAAGCAAGTCTGGTAGTGTACATCCTTAGATGTATCATCAATGCAAGTTTGGTCAACATAGGACTTCTAGTTACTCGGAAATGAGACCTGCCCCCAAAACATTAACCTGTTCACTCAACCGGAAAATGTAGGTCAGATTCAGCATCCGAAGCAAGTCTGGTAGTGTACATCCTTTGATGTATCATCAATGCAAGTTTGGTCAACATAGGACTTCTAGTTACACGGAAATGAGACCTGCCCCAAAAACATTAACCTGTTCACTCAACCGGAAAATGTAGGTCAGATTCAGCATCCGAAGCAAGTCTGGTAGTGTACATCCTTAGATGTACCATCCATGCAAGTTTGGTCAACATAGGGCTTATATTTCCTTGGAAATGAGACCTACACCAAAAACTGCACCAAAAATGTTAACCTGCTCCAAAAACATTAACCTGGTCATTCCTTTGCTGAAATTGCAGCATCTGAAACTTTGACTTGTACAATGAAACACACTAGATGCATCTTCCATGCATGTCTAATCAATATAGGACATAGAAGTACTTAAAAAGAAAACTGCTCCAAAAAACTTAACCTGGGACGCCGACACCGACACCGACGCCGACGCCGACGAAAAGGGTATTACATAAGCTCCCCCAACTTCGTTGAGGTGAGCTAAAAATCTTGCAAGTAGGTTATCAGCATTGGCTCGGGCTAATTCGAAAGTGAAATTTGGAGTTTGGCAGTAAATTGTAGTGAATGAATAAAATTTATTAGTGAAAGATATTGGAACCTATTTTACTTGTCAGATTTCTTCGAACTAGTTTTTTTTATTCTAACTGTTCTATTCCCCCACCCAATTTGAAAAAAAAAAACGATGCTACCTACCTGAATCAATTTTTCTTAATAATGTTCATCGAAATGCTTGGTTGTGCTCTCAAACTGGAATAGTTTTTAGAGGCCTGGAATTCCTTGACCAAATTTATTTTATTAGCCCAACTATATTTCTAAGAAGGCAAGATGTATTGTATGTAAGTTTCATCTACATATGTTATGTAGTTCATATTAAAAAACGAAAAGGGATAATTGACGATATCCCATTCAGGGTGTAAACATAGCAGTTTAAATTACTTTCCATACATTGTATTTGACATAAAATATCTTTTGCGCATAATATGCGCTCCATACTGAAGATCGGTAAATGTCCACCCAACCGAAAATGTCCACTAGCAGTACAGCACGGGGAAACTCTAAACAAACGGACCTGTACAATGGAGTGGGGAAAACTTAAATTTTCATCATCGTTAATCATTTGTATGCAAATATGAGCATGAGATTAGTAGATAATAATGTACATAATGCATCAAGTCTTTCTGAGAGCGATTTAAAAAACTAGCCTTTTTGAAAAACACATGTAGTATTTTATGTAGTAACACATAAATGCATTAAATGCAACTCATGGAGCTGATTGGTCTATTTGTGTCCCTCACTGAACAGACGTCACAAAAAATATTTTCCTCGACCTGATGATTCTCGCGATGCTTTTCCCGCGCACATGCGCAGATCCAGGATAAACGTCAGTCCTTTATAAATATGCATGAGAATATCATGTTCTTTTCCTGACTAGTACTTTATTAATACCGAATAAAATTTCGTCGAATTTGCAAGAATGCTTCATTTTTGGTAGCTTATCATACTCCAGAAATTTTTGTTCGGTTTCAGCTGTGCAAAAATACTGTTTAACACGGCATACATATCTTTAAAAATATTCTTCTTTACTCCTAGACATCAAGCAGTCAAACTGTTTGCATGAATGTAATCAGCATTGAGTCCTCTATCAAAATTGTGAAATTCATGGCCCCAAGGTCAGGGGTTCATGTGCTAGGGTGGGGCCAAATAAGTATATAGTGAAAATGCATTATTTCTTTGAAAATCTTCTTCTCTGCTCCTGGGTATTAAATAAACCAACTAAGTAGATAGTTATGATGAGCAAGAGTGCCTCTACCAAAATTGTGAATTTTATTGCCCCAGGGTCAGGGGTTCTGGAACTAGGGCGGGGCCCTATTGATTATATAGTGAAAACGCATTATTTCTTTGAAAATCTTCTTCTCTGATCCTGGGTATTAAATAAACCAACTAAGTACATAGTTATGATGAGCAAGAGAGCCTCTACCAAAATTGTGAATTTTATGGCCCCAGGTTTAGGGGTTCTGGTGCTAAGGCGGGGCCCTATTGATAATATAGTGAAAATGCATTATTTCTTTGAAAATCTTCTTCTCTGCTCCTGGGTATTAAATAAACTAATTAAGGACATAGTTATGATGAGCAAGAGTGTCTCTACATAAATTGTGAATTTTATTGCCCCAAGGTCAGGGGTTATGGTGTTAGGGCGGGGCTCTATTGATTATATAGTGAAAATGCATTACATCTATGAAAATCTTTTTCTCTACTTCTGGGTAATAAGCAGAACTATTTACATATTTATGATGGGCTCTTCTTCCAGAATTGTGAATTTCAAGGCCCCTGGGTCAGGTATACCAAATTTTTTTTATTTTTTTTTGGGGGGGGGGGGCTCTATTTATATACTGAAAATGAATTGTTTGAAATATGCTTGGTATTAATCAAACATTTGTGATAAGCGAGGTGCCTTTTCAAAAATTGTACAATGTGTAGACCTAGGGTCAGGGGTTCATGTATGGTAGGAGCACTCCTGATTATCGCTGAATATTACTGACTAGTTGACATACATTTTTGTTCCCCTACCCTGCTTATGGGTATTAAGTAAACAATCTAAACAATTGCTAAGTGTATAGTTATGATTAGCAATGGTGCTTCTTTCAAAATTGTGAATGCAATAGCATCTAGCTTAAAACATGAACCAAATTCAATCATTTGAAAGTTGTTGCACGATGCTCAGGTGACCTATAAGGCCCGTGGGCCTCTTGTTATTATTTATATTTTATTGTTCACCATATTTCCAGATACAGCCAGACAGCATAACATGATTTGAAGTGAGAATGCATGTACATAACATGATTGATATTTTTTCACTCTGATGCCTTATACAACTCCACATTCTGATGTTTTTTTTGTTTGTTTTTTTTACATATCCACATTAAAAATAACTTGTTTGAACAGAAATGAATATCAATATGTTTCAATAACTTTCTGTATTTTGATTGGCTTTCTTTTCCATCTTTAAAAATATCAGATGTAAGAAAAATTGTCAATATATACATGTAGTTTTATGTCATAACTTGCATCACCATTTTTGTAAAGGATTGTACACCGGATATTCAAAACATTGTACACTACATTAGAACATGTATTAAAGAAAGAAATTATCAGCATCAGTCAAACAATGTATTTTAAATCAATAGCATTTATCCAAGTAAACAAGGTAAAAAAAAAGTTGGTTCTCTTGTAAAATTATGAATGGAAAATGCATGTTTTTTTTTTACTTTTTAACAAGTGGAGAATCAATGTTGCATAGAAAAGCAGCTACAACCAAAATTTGATCTGCGATTGGTTTCAAGGTTTAAGGCATTATACCCGATAAAATTCGATAGGTCTTTAGTCGTTGAATGGCTCTTTCAACATGAATGCGAAGTCTTGCAATTTGTCTTGTTTGTCGGATTTGTGTAGGTGACAGTCTCTTGCCTTTTCCCCAAGCACATTTCTGAGTGAATGGTGGAATCACTAATTTTGCTCTCCGTTCCAGCAAGTAATCTCTTATAACAAATCCACGATCTGCCATCACCTCGTCACCTGGTGAAATCTTATCAAGAAAACCACTGTTTGCTGTGATAAATCTATCGGATACATTTCCTCCCCAAAATTTGGATATAAAGGAAAATGCTCCAGATGGAGTTATGCCCACAAGTGCTTTAAAAGTACTATGATTCTTATAGTTACTGTATGTCTGGCTTTGAGCTGTTGGACTTCTAGGTTTCTGGATGAATACCTCAGTACAGTCGATAATTACACGAGTATTAGGAAATGATGCCTTAAAGGACCTGGGCATATATTTTCGTATTTTTTGCATGGATGGCCATTTAATCTGAGGAGAAAACACTCGATACATGTAATTTATCCAAGTATTGAAGATTCTGGACACACGACATGTAGTTTTATGTCATAACTTGCATCACCATTTTTGTAAAGGATTGTACACCGGGTATTCAAAACATTGTACACTACATTAGAACATGTATTAAAGAAAGAAATTATCAGCATCAGTCAAAGAATGTATTTTAAATCAATAGCATTTATCCAAGTAAACAAGGTAAAAAAAGTTGGTTTTCTTGTAAAATGATGAATGGAAAATGCATGTTTTTTTTTTTTTACTTTTTAACAAGTGGAGAATCAATGTTGCATAGAAAAGCAGCTACAACCAAAATTTGATCTGCGATTGGTTTCAAGGTTTAAGGCATTATACCCGATAAAATTCGATAGGTCTTTAGTCGTTGAATGGCTCTTTCAACATGAATGCGAAGTCTTGCAATTTGTCTTGTTTGTCGGATTTGTGTAGGTGACAGTCTCTTGCCTTTTCCCCAAGCACATTTCTGGGTGAATGGTGGAATCACTAATTTTGCTCTCCGTTCTAGCAAGTAATCTCTTATAACAAATCCACGTTCTGCCATCACCTCGTCACCTGGTGAAATCTTATCAAGAAAGCCACTGTTTGCTGTGATAAATCTATCGGATACATTTCCTCCTCAAAATTTGGATATAAAGGAAAATGCTCCAGATGGAGTTATGCCCACAAGTGCTTTAAAAGTACTATGATTCTTATAGTTACTGTATGTCTGGCTTTGAGCTGTTGGACTTCTAGGTTTCTGGATGAATACCTCAGTACAGTCGATAATTACACGTGTATTAGGAAATGATGCCTTAAAGGACCTGGGCATATATTTTCGTATTTTTTGCATGGATGGCCATTTAATCTGAGGAGAAAACACTCGATACATGTAATTTATCCAAGTATTGAAGATTTTGGACACACGACTCTCCGATATTCCAAAAATATCCTTAAGAATACCTATGTTTAAGTCCTGACGAATTCTAAGTAGCGTAAGAAGGTACTCGTGGAACATTGTAAGCTTTCTCTCAGGACCAGGTTTTCTAGCGTTGTCCTCTTCATAGCGCTTTTCATCTATGCTATCTTTGCCAGACCAATATTTTAGTTTCTTGGATGCATTTTCAAGTATGCCTATAAAAAACAATGCAGCCTTTTATTATGGTTACTGTTCATAATGTAAATTATCACTACATCCATTCCTGGAAGAAATTGTTTTATTATCACTGTCATCAACACTTGAAAAATATTTTGTACTTATATGCGAATGTTAAATGAATTTTATTGCAATAAATACTTACTGAATAGACCCAAAAGTATAGAAATACTGGGTAATCCAAAATATCTTCTGACCGATGCATCAGAGTTTGTGGCTTTATGAACAAACAATTCACGCAAAACATTCCCTTTGGAATAACTGGCACTCTCTGTCTCCATGATGTTTATGTCATGTACAGAAAGATCTGTGTGGACTTCTGCATTACTGTACTCTGGGTACTTTCTGTGTGCAATACTGTATTCATGATCTGTGTGCAGTTCTAAAATTTGTAAAAGTATACATAAACTATTTATGTAGAATACCATTATACCAATAAAAACAAGAACCTCAAAGTTTACTTGCATGTATTACATGTATAATATATTAAGCTAAATTTTGGAAATTCATAAAGGACATTAAAATTAATGCCCATACTTTGTTTGATTTTAGTTGCTTTTTTCCCATGCTTCACTTTTGTATTCTTTTCATTCACCATGGTGGTACTGACTGTGCACTCGCTATGAACGGGCAAAGGGATTACACTTCCATCATGAAGTACAGTGACACTCTGAAAAAAAAAATCAACATACTCATAGAAAATATTAATGTTAAAAGATGACAAGAATACTCTTTATCAAATAAAAATCTAATCTGCAAATTTCATGGTGTATATACATGTAGGTTAAAAATGTGAATTATGTGCTTGTACTTTGACTACTTTCTAAATAAATCTAGCACTTATTATGTACATAAGAGTAGATTATTACACACCATTGTTGAATCCTGAGGTTGGCAATCTGCAGTATTATTGTTGAGATCCTTTAAAATCTCCCTTTTGTCAATGGATTTCCTGCTTCTCTTCAAAAGTGGGCCTTCTCCAAAGTTATTTCGAGGAAACAGGGTAGGTACTGGATGTTGTTCCGATGGACAGCCATCAACGAAATGTAAGGAACACACTCTGTGATGCTTCCAGGATCATATTTTTCTGAAAAAATCTGATTGAGCCACCTGCCGAAAAGGAAAAAAACTACATGTATTCATTTTAATGTTTACTACATCAAAAAACCAATTCAATTAATTATGTTACTTTTGTTTTGAACATGCACTGTAAACAATGACTTTCTAAACAACTATCAAACATACATTCAGATTCTTATTCTGTTTGATATGAACACAAGATTTATACACCAGGTAAATACATGTACATGTCACCGCATGTGGAAGCTCTTTTAAAAAAGTGCATGCATATAAATTTATATAAATTCTTTCAACTTCAAGGCTCTCTATGTTTACAGACACATGAATTTTCAACAATAAATTGCATTAAAGCCGCTTGGTCCGATTCTAATAGCTAAAAATATATATTCGATTTTCTTCTTGAAAAATAATTGTCCATAAATTGTATCAACTTTTGGCAAATTATATCCCCAAAGACCTTTTCTTTTTAAAAGATATCAAAATTCAAAAGTTAAAAAAATAATTTTTGTTAGGTCACACAAAAAATAATCCTATGTTGAACATTGTTGATATTGCGTGAAATCACCTTCGAAAAATTAAATTTATCGCTTACATGTTTATCTCATGAAGAACGAACCCGAGCATTTTTTTAACAACAAAGTACACATATATATATAACCTGTACACGGACCACAGGGGCTTGCTCCTGGCGTGTAAAATTAAGGGACAGTATCCTTCTGCTCCATATTTCACGACTTTTTTTTTAAAATTCCAAACATTGATTTTCAGCAACAACTATAACATTCAATTCAAATAAAAAAATAGTTTGAAGTATGAAGCGTTGCTTACTTTTTCAGAAATGAATGATATGTCAAATCATGATTTGAAGAAAATTTGATATGGTCAATAGAAAGATCAATTATTTTTAATCTCACAATTAAATTAGAAATATAAGGTATATATAAAAATAATATTTACTCTCATACCTATCTAATTCCCTTTAGAAAACATACTGGAGCGATGCTTTTTAAATCAGAATATCAAATTGTTTTCTGTGCATGTAAAATAAAATGCATCTATAAACAAGAGTTACCGTTCCATTATCGCCCTTGAAATTCTTTTTTAATGAAATAAAAAATTAATTAAATGTTTATAAACAATTCTGCGGCTGTTAATATCTGTACAATTAAAAGACTTGCACGTTTAGAGATAGATTTTTTTTATCAATTTACGCCGTTTAAAGGAATTGAGTATAAATCACCGTGTATATCCCAACATGCGGGGTGTATACTAAGTTGTGCGCGGGGTGTATGCTACCGAAGCGAGAAAAAGGGGGTCAATGTACGTTCTTTGTCCATTTTCTTAACTTACGGATATTTATCGCCAGAAAGCATATGCCTACGGAAGGAAGCATTGTCTAAGGAGTATATGGATACCTGTGAATCCACTGGACACCTTCTAGTTTTTTTCAAACACCTCAACACAATTCCAAGGATCGGAGCAAGATTGACGCTACACTGTGTTTATGATCAAATATCAGGAGAAAGCTTTGCTTTAACGTCACTTTTATATTATTGTTAAATACATTTTTACAATATAAACGTTTGTACAAATTGTCTGTAAATAAAACAGTTCGTATATAAAGAAATTGACGAAAAATCAATGTTGTGTCCGGGGTGTATGCAACATGTTGCACGCGGAGTTTATACCCATCTTCTTACTCCATAGAATCATTGTCTTAAATGTCATTAAAGAAATTGTTAACAATTGACTTCTATTTATTTTTTTAATCATTCATCAGTTTTGTAATAGCACAACTTCAGGTTCATGAATTTAATTTACTGGAAATAAAATTGAAACACGTTCATCGTATACTTTTGGCTTTGCATGCACATGGAAGTAAATGTACAGGGTACTTTGTTTAACTGTTATAAATGTGATGACCAACACTTCATCCATTCTTTCGATTAAAAGGCACCTAATTCAGATCCTTTCTTAATAAATGTTTCACACATGCATCATTTTGAACATTAACATTTCCTCATAATTTCTGTTTAACCTTTTTTCAATACCTTTTAAATGAGTTTGAAAATATTTAGCTTTGTAATTACATAAACTCCAAAAAAAAAATGTTCTCGTTCATGTAGTATTGATATATTGTGTACTTTGCCCCCGCCAGGAGCCCATATATTGCAGTAAGCTATTTGTTTTATTTTGAGGCATTGTATTTTACTCAATCGGCAATCCTCGACTGACTCCGCTACTCTCCATTCAATCGACAATCCTCAGCTGACTCCGCTACGCTCCATTCAAGTACGAGTCATCCGTGGAAGTCCGATTAGTATTTTACTGAGTACATACTTTCTAGGAATGGGCCCGAGGAGGGTTTGTTTTGTGTCTAGTTCCTTTTTTGGGGAGGGGGGGGGTAACTTTACTATGTGTATATGTGATAATAAATTAGAGGAGGGTGAACATAATTGATATTAATTACACGTCAACGTAAAATTGTAATTGTACCAAAAACCTTTTTTTTTTCAACTGTGCATGCCCTCGGAAAATTGTCCCTTATTACAGATGTGCATTTTTATAGCCAGCTTTACATGTTTATTGTGATATTTAAGATATGAAATCTTTTCAGATAAGGAAAAATGAGTCGTCATATTACGAAAAATTGAAAGGAAATTAATATACATGTTTCAGACAGACACGTAGTATCACCCCCTTTTTGTTCCAGTCACAACTTTTTACTACAGAAAATGAGAGTCAGGTCCCCCCCCCCCTTTTTTTCTTGCATCATAGTCAAAAATGGTTATGTAGTATGTTTATGTAAAAAAAGGGGGGGATTGATACTGAAAAAAATGGGACCTTCAACCCCAACAAATAGGAGTTTGAGTTTCGATACCTCCCCCTTTTTTTAAATAGCTAGTCAACTTATGTCAAGGTTTTTTTTTCAGGTCCCCTTCTTCAAAAAAGATTCTACATCACTGACATAAATGCTTAAGAATATATGTATTGATAACATAAATGTTGCAGAAACCAAAAAAACAAAAACAAAAACAAAAAAAAAAAACAAACAACGATTTATTCATAATACACCATTCATGTAGAGTTTCTATTAATTTTACAGGCGAAATATTTAGATAAAAACGAACCAAAGAAAGGACAGTGTCACCCATGCAGGGATTGTGGAGGGGGGGCGAGGGACCCTTTGGAGAGATTTTATGATTGCGTAGATTTAGATCATTGCACCATCCACAATGTAGCATTTAGTCAGATAACAATCGCTCCTTGCACATCTAGCGTCTTTATGTTTGATTATGATAGTTTGTTTTTTATTCTTTTTTAAATTTAGTTGATTTGTTTTTTACTTCAGTAAGTTTATGGAAATTACTCTTTGGTTCGGCATTAGTTTTAAGGTCTTTTATCAACAATATCTGTCACTTTAAAACCTGTGTGAATATAATATTTACATGGCATTGATACCTTGCACTACACAATCCTAAGAAAAATATGGGGTATAAACCCCGCATACAACATGTTGTATACACCCTGGACACAACATTGATTTTTCGTCAATTTCTTTATATACGAACTGTTTTATTTACAGACAATTTGTACAAACGTTTATATTGTAAAAATGTATTTAACAATAATATAAAAGTGACGTTAAAGCAAAGCTTTGTTCTGATATTTGATCATAAACACAGTGTAGCGCTAATCTTGCTCGGATCCACTAAATTGTGTTGAGGTGTTTGAAAAAACTAGAAGGTGTCCAGTGGATTCACAGGTATCCATATACTCCTTAGACAATACTTCCTTCCGTAGGCATATGCTTTCTGGCGAAAAATATCCGTAAGTTGAGAAAATAGACAAAGAACATACATTGACCCCCTTTTTTCTCGCTTCGGAAGCATACACCCCGCGCACAACGTAGTATACACCCCGCATGTTGGGATATACACGGTGTAAATGTTTTAGGTAAACTATTAAAATAATTTATATATATACTAGCAATAGAACTAGAAATCAACCTCTGAACTATGGGTTAGGTTTGCTTGAGTTAACACTAAAATGGTCCTTATGATAGAGATCTGTCAACTCTGGCGTGACAAATTACTGAATTTCATGACAAAATGTCTGCAGAAAGTTATCTTTCTTATCTGTAGAGTTATCTCTCTTATCAGAGTATCTATGAACCTTAAAAAAACCATAAACGATATACTAGTGTAGTTTATAGTATATCGTTTATGTTTTTTTTTATAAATATTTTTTACACGCCAGGAGCAAGCCCCTGTTCACGGACAATATTTTAGCTCCTTTTAAAAAAATCATTTAAAATATCTGATGTTCCTTTATTCTTTAAATATGCATATTAATATAAAAATTACTATGGATTATATTCAATTAATTTCTTAATTTTGAAAAGATGTATTATGACTAAGGCTTCTTAAAATAGAGAAAAAAATACTCAGGTTTGAAATACCTTCATTATTAGATATATCCGATAAACTTATTTTTTTTCAAAATTGACTTCACAACAGATCTTAACTTCCGTCAGGAACTACTGTTTTTCAATAAGGTTTTTAATCTGCGTTTTCCATGTAAGGATTGTTGTAATAAACTATTAAATCAATCTTATAATTTCTTTTTATACATTATCTATGTAATGAAGTACTTTTATTGTGTAAGATAATATGTGCCTGTTTCGGGTTAAGCGGCTTTAAGTAATGCCCTCAATAAAAAATCTACTCCTCTATATATAAAAACACATATTCGTGTATACATGTACATACTATAACCAATAAAGGGAAGTTTTGTGTGTGTGCATGTTATTTTTAATAGTTCATGCAGGGCTTTTATTGCAATTTACTGTCAAAAAAAATCAGGTGCCTGTGGTGCATTGTTTGGTCGTCAACAGTGAATTAAAACGTGTACTGATTAAAAAAAACACAAAAACAAACAATATATAATTACATATTCAACCTACCTTCGTCGCAGCGAAGGATTGCGATGCAGTCCTTGGTAGGCATGAAATGTCACACCTTTCATCCATGGATAGGCAGCTAAATTGGCTTTCTTCCGACCATCGGCAGTACAGCCAGGTACAGAGCACCAATATGAACTGGGTTCATCCGCTGATTTCTTTGTCTGCGTCCGTTCTTTTCCCATTCAAATCGCATTAGCGCGCGTCTGCTAACTTATACTTTCTCGATGACTTTGCCTAACAATTGGTGCATTATCACGTGACAGACATTCTAATTACTGAACCAAAAACGACCGTAACTATATATCTCGGAAGTTCCGTATTACTAGTCATCGATGGATTGAAATGTGCATCATTATCGATTTGAAAGGAAAATATTCTGAATATTTGGACATTAGGTCAGGATATCGAGCTGCACAGTTAACCAAGTTAACGGTAAGTCGCTTGCCTTAACTCAGCGCTGAAACTCGTCATGTTTCGACAATAGAGTTGATTTACCCGAACTTTCATTTCTTAAACTTTCCTGTTCATTGTTAAGCAAAAATTTCATGAATATGAACTAAACCAAAGTGTAAGATATCGGCACGATTCGAAAGGCTGATTCATGCAAGTTTTTGGTCAAAAATTACATAAATTAGCCCAAAGTCAGAAAGATTAAGAGTGGATTTATGAAAAAAACCCAATTTTAAAAACCATATAACCTAATCCTTATCACTCGATCGGGTGCGTTTGGGAAAATGCGGTTTGTTTACATTCTGCATAGCAACGGCAAGGGTAATAACTGCTCATGCGCAATCACGTGATTCTGGGGACCGGCACACTAGAAACTTCCCCTCCCTGGCACCTTATCCCAGCTCTGATGTTTCGGGGGTCCGTGTTTGCTCGGCTCTTATTTTGTATTGTTTTATGGACTTTGAGATTGAATGCCGTTCGTTATCTCCATATCCTTCATGTCTCAATTTCTCTGTGGGACTTGAGACCAGTCCTTCAGTTAAGGCCGTTTAATGCTTTGTTGCAGTAGGTGCTGGCACGAACAAGATCCCTCACTGCTCAATGGCTTTGAGTAGAGAGTATAGGTCAAAATTTGTAGCTATTTACCGGTTGCGTTTCCAAACTAGTGAAAAGTTATCAAGAGGAACGTTAAAGAATAAACAAGCAATATCTATGTAACTTTAAACCTATGCCAGTATGGAAGTGTATACTGGCCAAGTAGTTCTTAGGAACCCAGTGGTTCGTGAGAAGAAGATTGTTTAATGACCCCTCCCTATTTTGGTTTTTTCTTGATTATCTCCCCTTGTAATGGTACATGGTCCTTATAATCCCCTTCACCCAAGGATGCTTTGTTCAAATCTTGCTTAAATAGTTTAAATTTGACCAGTTTTTCTTGAGAAGTTGATAACGTGAAAAGTTCACAGATGGACGGACGACGGACATTCGGTGATCTGTCAGTAAAGCTCACTTGAGTTAAAATTTCCGGAATTATTTTCAAAAATAAATGTACTCCCCGTAGAGCAATTCTATATTCCGCTTTTTTGTTTCGATGACCTTGTTTCCTTGAATTTATTTTAAAAATTTTACAATAATTATTTTAAAAGTCTACTCTTTTGAAAGAAGTTTTGATTGCAATGCGGATATATTAGGCTGACCGTAAAAACTTCAAACTGTATTTCTTCTTCTATTTTCTTAGGTATGACGTCATGAATGCATATGTATGACGTCAAATGACTGCATATTTGAGCTGATATGACGTCATATTTAGGTAGTTCATCGAAGTAACTACAGTTGGAATGGTAGCTCACTATTTTTAATATCACATTTTTTAAGCCCCAGTGTGTTTTTGGGATGTTGAACGTTTGGAAAGGGTATCCATGCACGTTTGTAAGCGAAAGAGCTTGAATTTATGAGTCCTGGTTTTAGAGCAAATAATATGAATATTTTGTGTGAATCTTCTACAAAAGATGTCCTCTTTCTCAATTTTGTTAAGGGGGGACTGTATGAAATTTATCTGTTTTGTCTTAAATGCGATTAAGTGTGGACAATTTTAAAAATTTTCTTCCGCATTAAACTTCTTCCTGCCCCTATCACTTTAACTTTATATGTACCAAAGATCACAATGAATATTGAACAGTATAACACACGATGATTTTGTTTTGCACTTTTAGAATTGAACAAGATTTAACACGCGTACGAATCTTTCAACATTTAGGCTAAACCAAGGATCGTTTACTCATGTTACAAAGTTCCTTTCTTATAAGTACATGTGCAGGGCAGTAGAATCGACAGTCTCGAGAAAAACGTTTGGCTCACAGTGTAGCTTGTTTGCTAGGCTGGTCTTACGTTAGGGATACAAGACGAATATGGTCTAATATGTCAGATACGGGACTGGGACGAGGTGCGAAGCACCGACTCTCAATCCCGTATTTGACATAATAGACCATCTGAGTTTTGTATCTTACTTGAAACATTTTTTTCAATGCACTTTTGTATTGGCTATTTTCATAATATGATACTTGTGACGTGACCAAACCAGATGGATGGGGCGCTTAAGGGTTTCAGATATTTCTTTCAAAGGGATGAATAGATTTTGAATTAAAAACCTTTATTGAACTCCAATCATATATTATTTATCGTTGCGAAAGAGCTGAGCAACTTCATGATAAAAAGCGATTCTGAGAGTATTGCGACGAATCTTTTTTTAACGTATGAAGTGACTAGTAGGCAATATATTCCAGGAAAGTGCCGTTTTTGTCCCTTGGGATTATTGGGAGTTAACCATTTTTTTCAAGCGGTGAGATAAAAAATTCTTGGAACAAAGTGCAGATTTTCACCCGAATTTTCCTTCGTTCGTACACATTAGTCTATTGAGCTCGCTACGAGAGGGGCGCTTCCCGCAGGTTCGCTGCGCTAAAGATCTCAAATTTATGACATACAACCTTTAAAAGTTCATTTATTTTTCACAGGCGATGCTTCACATTTGGAACATCAGGCAACTCCTGATAATATTTATCTCTACCACACTTGTTTATCTACGGTATTAAAATAGAAATGTCTTCTACCTTTAATCTTTCGCTGTAAATAACTACTTTCGTCTTTTAAGTCCTGTGACTTCCCAATAGTTGCAGAGGCGTAGTCACAAACTTAAAAGTGGGGGGGCTCAACTCCAGAAATTCTTTGACAAGCAAAAAAAAAAAAAAAAAAAAAGAGAGAGAAATTGAAAGTTCCCCAAACTTAAAAGTGGGGGGGCTCAACTCCAGAAATTCTTTGACAAGCAAAAAAAAAAAAAAAAAAAAAAAAAGAGAGAGAAATTGAAAGTTCCCCAAACTTAAAAGTGGGGGGCTCAACTCCAGAAATTCTTTGACAAGCAAAAAAAAAAAAAAAAAAAAAAAAGGACATAAGTTCCCCAAAACCGAAGTCGAAAATCCTATTTCGTGGAGCGGGGGGGGGGGGGGGGGGGGGGGGGGGAGTGGGCAACTTTTTCAAAAGACAACTTACTTTCAATTCCAATTTTCTCCTACAATTCTTCGATATAACTATACTTTCGTTTGGTAAAGGTAATGTTGGGGAAAAATAGCTGTGATTTTCTTCTTCTTTAAAAAGTGGGGGGGCACACACATACTCTTGCCCCCCCAGATCTAAAAGTGGGGGGGCTAGTGCCCCCGCTGCCCCCCCTGTGACTACGCCTATGAGTTGGGTTTCTATAGGGAAACATGTACCAATAAATTATTTACCAAGAGAACTCGATACTTATATTTTGCCCCCCCCCCCCCAGTATTTTACTGGAGAAGACTTGGAGGATAGTTCGGGGCGACACTGGCGAGAATTCACTCATGAAGACGTCCTCCTGATTAAGTGTTCTTGTCGATGTTGGGGGGGGGGGGCAAGATCACAAGATAAGTTACATATAAATTTTTATTTACAATTATTATGAGAAATCACAGTATGCAAGGAGTTTATGAGAAAAAAATTATTTATTCGCCGATATTCATTTGTACAGTTTAACCCTGATGTCATGATTTTTCCGAAGGTTAGCATAAACTGATAAACTTCGGGAGTCCTCAACTTAATTGCGCTAGTATTGTAGCGTCCAAGCTCTCTTCCCGTACTAGTCCTCGCTATCCAGACACTGATGATCTCGATTCCTGGTATGAGGAAGAACTCTTCTTGTTCACCCATGCTTATACGGCAATCAAATGCTAACAGAATGACACCGAGTGCTGGGAAACGTCATTTTACGCATGGAGCGCTGGCGTCTAGGAAAACAAGTTTCTAGTTATAGGAATTAAAGAGGTATGAGACCTTACTACAGCAATATAAAGACATGACAGAAAAAAATCACTTGACTTACATGTACCCTTTTGAGGATGTTTTATCACTGACAACAGCTGATGGCGTTTGGAATGTTAAGTATATCCTGCTATATTGATTATCTTTTTCACATTTTACACACTGGCCTTTCATATCCTAGATGTAGGAATACGGATAGATGTATGGATTCTTAAATAAGAAATGTAAAGACACATTGAAAGGACAGAGAAATTCACTTTACTTCTATGTACCCTTTCGTTGCTCTTTTATAATCGACAGGGGATGCTTTGCGTTCGGAGCATCAGGTAACTCCTGGGCATATTTCAACTTTACAGTTTTGCCTTCTCAGCCTAGTTATAGAAATACCTTAAATTGTTGTTTATATTTTTTTCCTTGTCAGTTGTTGCTATGCACTGCAAAGGATTATTGGGAGTTTAGAATTTGCTTCGCGCTTTCACATCTCAAATTGATGACATACAACCTTTAAAAGTTCATTTATTTTCAACAGGAGATGCTTGACATTTGGAACATCAGTTAACTCCTGGTCATTTTCTTCTCCACCACACTTGTTGCTTATTTAAGGTATAAAAATAGAGATGTCTTCCATCTTTAAATCTTTCGCTGTAAACAACTACGTCGTCTTTTTAGTCACGAGACATTGCAAGAATTGGTTTTCTATATGGAAACATGTACCAATAAATTATTTTCCAAGAGAACTCAATACAGATATTTTGCCCTCCCAGTATTTTACTGGAGAGGACGTGGAGGATAGTCTGGGGCGACATTGGCGAGGATTCACTCATGAAGACGTGATCCTGATTAAGTGATCTTGTCGATGTGGGGGGCAAGATGACAAGATAAGTTACACATCAATTTTGATTTACAATTTTCATGAAAAATCACAGTATGCAAGGAGTGTATGAGAAAAAAAATTATATATTCGCCGATATTCATTTGTATAGTTTCGTCGTGACGTCATGAATTCCCGAAGGTCAGCATAAAACTTCGGGAGTCCTCAACTTAGTTGCGCAAGTATTGTAGCGTCCAAGCTCTCTTCCCGTACTAGTCCTCGCTATCCAGACACTGCTGATCTCGATTTCTAGTATCAGGAAGAACTCTCTGAGAAATCTCCTTGTCCACCCATGCTGATCCGGCAATAAAATGCTTACAGAATGGTACCAAGTGCTGGGAAGCGTCATGTTACATATGGAGCGCTGGCGTCTAAGTAAACAAGTTCCCACTTATAGGAATCGAAGAAGGATGAGGTCTTAATAAGGCAATATGAAGACATGACAGAAAAAAATCCACTTGTCTTATATGTACCCTTTTGCTGATGTTTTATCACTGGCAACAGCTGATGGCGTATGGAATGTTAAGTATATCCTGATATCGAATATCTTCACTTTTTACACATTGGCCTTTCACAGCTTGGTTATAGGAATCCGTAAAGACACATATTGAAAAGACAGAAATATTCACTTAACTTCTATGTACCCTTTCGTTGCTCTTTTATTATTGAAAGGGGATGCTTTGCGTTTGGAACATCAGGTAACTCCTGGTCATTTCTCAACTTTACAAATCTGCCTTTTCAGCCTAGTTATAGAAAAAGAAGAATAGAAGTTTTGGGTCTTAATTGAGAGATGTGAAGACACGTAAATTAAGAAAGGACAGACAAATTTATTTTGTACCTGTTTTGTACTATGTACCTTTTCGTTGTTGTTTAATTATTGACAGGAAATGCCTTTTTTTTTAGATCAAGCAGGGTCGTCCACGTCATATACAGAAAAAAAGAAAATAACGTATACATTGGAACATCATCGAGGGTCATTATCAAGATGAGTCTCGTAACAGCCAGTCACATAGTAATATACACTACCTAAATCTGGTCTTCAGCACTCCAAAGGCTCTTTCCACCAGTGTTCTGGTTTGTAAGTGGGCATAGTTTTACCGTTCTTCCTTCTGTATAGAAGGATTATTGTATGGTGTCATTAAATAATCTATGAGGGGGTATCCTGAGTCTGCAAGAAGCCATCTACCTTCAGCAATATTTTGTATGATCTCAGAGATGCTTGAGTTTCCCATAATGTAGGTATCAAGAAAACTACCAGGAAATACAGTTGATGTTACTAAACCTGTCAATTGAAAGAATTTTTAGCGGAAAGAGTTGCAAAATGATTTAATTTTTAGGTCACCTGAGTAAACTCAGGTGACCTATTGCTATCCGTTTTCGTCCGTCGTTCGTCGTGTGTTAACATTTGAACATTTTCAGCTTCTTCTCTGCAACCACTGAACCAATTTCAACCAAATTTGGCACAAAGCATCTATGGGTAAAGGGGAACAAAAATTGTGAATTTCATGATCCCTGCCCCCCTGGGGCCTGAGGGGTGGGGCCAAAACCACTAAAATTAATGCAATCTTTAAAAATCTTCTTCTTTACTCCTGGACATCAAGCAATCGAACTGTTTGCATGATTGTAATCAGCATTGAGTCCTTTACCAAAATTGTGAAATTCATGGCCCTGGGGTCAGGGGTTCTAGTGCTAGGGCGGGGCTAAATAAGTAGGTAGTGAAAATGCATTATTTCTTTGAAAATCTTCTTCTCTACTCCTGGGTATTAAATAAACCAACAAAGTACATAGTTATGATAAGCAAGAGTGCATCTACCAAAATTGTGAATTTTATGGCCCCAGGGTCAGGGGTTCTTGTTTTAGGGTGGGGCTCTAATGATTATATAGTGAATTGCATGAATTCTTTGAACATATTATCCTTTGCTCCTGGTTAATATGCTAATGATCTAATTACATATTTAAGGCCAGGATTTATTTTATTTTCAGTTGTACAAAGCCTCCGCTCAAGGTTTTAAATTTTCAGAAAAAAAATAAAACAATTTTTTTTCTTTCCGATGTCAAATATGAGTCGGGATCGAGATTTCAAATTTACGAACTCGCACTTCCGGTTTTAAGATGAAACGGCGGGTAAATAAAGCTACAAGCCTACATTTGAGAAGATAGCTTGGTTTAGTGTAAAATTCATCGATACGAGTGCCATTCAAAACGTTTCACCCGTTCAAAGGACAAATAAAATGCTGACGACTTTGTTGCACAATGACATGCTGGTGAGATAATTATGTATTCGTTTCAAGTTTCTGTCTGTAAATTATTTTCCTCCCCCAGGTTTTAAACTGCCCGTGGTAGCATATTGTCAGCGACATTGTTTAGGTCTCTGTCATAGCTTACAGTCTAAGCATCATTATTCAGATAAGGGTTGCTTATGCATCAGATGTAATGAATAAAACTATGGGAGAAGTTAAGTCCATTTGAGGTCAGAAGAAATGAACAATAACCTAAGAAATAAAAAAAAATTCAACTATTAAGGCAAGAATATACAAATATATAGGAATTATAATTTTAGGCATCAAGTAAATTTTAGAACAATGTCTACACATTCACCTAACACATATTAAAAAAATGAAGATATATTGAAAGACTTTTAAAGAATTGATTTTTTAAAATATATTTTGACCAACATCACAAAATTTATATAACTGGCCCAAACTGGCAGATGATGAAATAAGCCATTAAATGTTCTACTTTCCTATTTGTAAGCATTATGTGTCCAGTGGTAAGGAGCCTATTAGAATAGCATAAAAAAAGAATGTACAATTGATTTATCAAATTTTTTTTTTATTTCCTTTTCCTTCGAGACTTTTTTATTCTCATGTTCATAACTAAACCTATTAAAACATAAAAAAAAAAAATGCTGGCCTTATAATGAAGAGAGGGGCCTCTTTCAAAATAGATAAATTCAGGGCCACTGGGTCAGGGGTACCATGGGGGTACTTTGACTAAAAATAAATTAATGCTTTGAAATCTGCCCTTTGATAAGCAATGGTGCCTCTTTCAAAATTTGTGAATTTCATGGCTTTTGGATTAAAACACGAACCAAATACAATCGCTGGAAAGTTGTTACATGATACTCAGGTGACCTATAAGGCCCGTGGGCCTCTTTTTTAATAGAATTGCAAAATAAATTTGTGGACATCAAGGTACCTCGTGTCTGCATCCACCACCCCCATATGTTAAATGCATGAAAGTTCTTTCTAGAAACGTACCTCAGTTCTTTATCACCATTTATATCCTTAATATGAATAAGAGTTAAGTCAATGGCCACCCACAACTTTGGGGAATTGAGCCATGATGTAAAACTTCTCCTTAATCTGCCGTTGTTTGTCTGAAGACGTTGCGAACTTTATGTTGTCAAGGTTATCACAAAGTGCTAGGCACACCCTTTATACACAGGAAAATGTCCACATGTGTAAAACATGTTTGGTTTCACATGTGTAAAACACGTTTTACACATGTAATACATATGTGAAAATATACACATGTAAAATGTGTGTTTCATTTATATGTAAAACATATATAATATACATGTGTAATACACCTGTGAGATACATGTATGCGAAAATACAGATGAATTATGCATGTTTGATTCATATGAAATATAAGCGTATACATATACACACGTTATTTCCATGTTTAATGTATATATCGAATTATTTAGGCATATTACGATGTAAGCTATATTTTTTGGGGTTGTAATTTAAATATTATGACGATATTATTTGAAACTTCAAATTATATTTGACTTTCTTTAATGATATGCCCCAGTGTTCGTAAAGAATAACTTAAAAAAAAATAATCTAGAACACATATATACTTTCAATTGAAAAAACATCAAAACATTCAATAAGAATAGAGAACATGATACAAGCATGTCAAGACCCAAAAGGAACAACACTCCGAGTTAAGTTACTAATCCATCATTTGAGAAAATGAATTCCATATGAATAAGAGTTTCGTAACATGAATCTATTCAAAATGTAAGAGTTGAACTCTCTGTGTTTTACAAACACAATGTTACTGATGCTGTCTTTGTTTACAGGACACTTAAAATCTTTGTAGTTGTGAAAAACCTCTTCCAACTGAATAATTTTACAAGGGTTTTTTTTAAAAAATATCTGTCCTAGATCCGTAAAAGTGGACACCCTGTTTCTTCTGAACGACAAACTTTCTCCAAAATCTATGATCTTTACAGCGTATATTACTTTTGCACTTATTTTCTTCTTCATAACTAGTGCTTTAAAAATTCCAACCATGGGTTGTAAACATAAAGAAAAACCTATGTAAGTACAATAATACTAATCAAATTAAGAAATTTACAATTAAAACTTCCTGTTTATTATACCCCCGCTCCGAAGGAGAGGGAGTATACTGTTTTACCCTTGTGTGTCTGTCTAGTTGTCCGTCTGTCTGTCCGTAACATTTCTCGTCACAGTTTTCTCAGCAACTACTCATCGCAGATGCTTGAAATTTTAATACAATCTTCTCTGAGGCATGTCATACCGTGAGATACTTTTTGTTTAAATCCGATGTCAACTTCCTGTTTGTCTGTGCGTCTGTCCGTTTCATACATTACAAATTTTCGTCGCAGTTTTCTCAGCAACTAATCGCAGATGCTGGAAATTTTAACACAATCATTTCTGAGGCATGTCATACGATGGCATATATTTTTGTTTAAATCCGATGTCAACTTCCTGTTTGTCTGTTCGTCTATCTGTTTTATATACTATTATAACACATTTTTCGTCGCAGTTTTTTCAGCAACTACTCAACGCAGATTCTTCAAATTTTAACACTGTCCTCTTTGAGGCATGCTATACGGTGGGATACATTTTTGGTGAAATCTGATGTATACTTCCTGTTTTGTTTTTGCATCTGTCCGTTTCATACATAACAAAGTTTTAGTCGCAGTTTTCCCATCAACTAATCATAGCAGTTGCTTGAAATTTTAGTACACTCTTTTTTGAGGCATGCCATATGATGGGATTAATTTTGATATGAATCTGATGTCAACTGCCTGTTTGTCTGTGCATATGTCCGTAATGGAAATTGTGTATATAAACATGATAGTGTTTATTCACCTAAGTGCGGGAGTATTCTTAGTGATCATTGGCATTCAGAAAGAACTGAAATTTTAAGAATACAGTTGCTGTTGCTTACATGGTGTATATGTACTAGTACCAATGTGGCCAATCAAGACCTAAATGCCAAGAGAATTCCGTAGTTCATCTGGTTATCAAATCGCTTTTCATAATATGTGGTTTAATCATCTCAACATCAATTCCTTCCCCGTCTCTCAGCTATTTCCATTTGTTAACACAATAACTTTGATCAAGATCATAATTACCTACAATTTTCTCTTTCTGGCAGCTAGTTAAATAACATGGACAATACAAATATATCTGATGAAGACATTGTAAAATCAGAACAACTGACGTGGACAGAGCACCAATATGCTGTGGCGTACTGAGCATAGAAGGAGAATTCATTCTTCTAACTTTGGGAAAATTTGTAAAGCCACGGAGAAAACTGACTTTAATAACTAGCAAATAATTTGAAAATCTTTTTGTACTTTTTGGTGTAGGTCAATGACAGTAAGCATACATCTAAGTCCACCAGAGCATGGATTTCCGGAAGAAAACACCATTCTTGATCACATCATGAAATCAACAGCATCTTTACCTAACCACAATCCTATTGAAAACGTTTGGGCTTCTATTACACAGTAGGATTGCCAACATCCAAAAAAAGAGATGAGCTCGTGATAGGAATCCAAGTGCGGAAGATATATAGACCACATTCACCGAGTGATTTCATACATTGTGTTGAATGATAGAGATGCATCAGGATTTATGTGTGACATTTACACATTAAAGCTGAACACTACTCATAAAAAAGCACTGTCAGACGGGTATATAAACCGTTCGATTTCGTAACACCCGATTGCACACTCGGAACTCGTGGTCGACATGTATTGCTCCTTTCGAGTTCTTACATTTTTTGCGTTTATTTCTTGTTTTTATGTGCATTTTCTGTTAAAAAAATGTATTGACTATTAATTTTCATGATACTTTTGTCCTGTTTTGGAAAAAAATATGTAAAATTTGATAATTTCGTCGATATTTAGTAGCACGCAGTGTAAGATGTCAGTCTACACTCGTCAAATCTCTATAGTGAAATACATTGAACTTATTAGCGATCTGCTCTTCATAAACGGGTTGTAGGGAGATCGTTGAACAACGAAAAATATGGCGGACTATGACTTTTTACGATTAGTGTTCAGTTTTAAGTGAAAAACTAGACTTGAATTCTTATTGTTTTACTTTTAATATATATCTTGGCATTTTATCCCAAGAATGTTTGACATGAAAAAAAAAGTGACCTTGGCTTTTATTCCCAAGGTCCATTATGTGAGAGAAAGGGGCGCACACAGGTAAAACTTAAAAGTGTATCGTAATAAACGAAAATGTTATGATCACTTAATTACCTTATATTCTTTCCTTCCATTTGAACTCTAAGGCTAATACAAGTGAATATTAATTGTTGAAAAATGTTTCCAAAATTGAGTGTTTTTCTATCTTGCTGTAAACTTAACGTTTTTATGTACATGATTTGTGATTGTAATCATCCCATAGAATCATAAAATAGACTTATGTCACATTTTATTCAATTGCATGTAAAATGGTAATTTTTCATCATGTTTATTGATACAATTTAATGATTAAATTCACAGATATAACATAATTTTTGTAAACAAGTTTTTAAAATACTTTATTTTTGTTCCAACATTTAAGTACGATTTTGACTTGCATATGGAACCTTAATTAAAATATATCGTGAGCCAAGCCCCTGGACCACAATACTAGAATGAACTCAATTTGCATCCTAGTCTAACTTCCACACATGTTATTCTTTTTAAAGTGAGACTTTTTAGCAGTTTTATGGCCTCTTAGTCAGTCCTTAACAGGAACAGTTTCAGGTAAAAAGAAATCAAATTTATTTTTCTATTTTGTTATATCTAACTAAGGTAGGCATAATTAACAATGTTTATACGAAGACTACAGTGCTACGTCAAGTGACTATTTTGGTAAATGATATGAAATGATCTACTTCACTGCAGATAAAGCTTGTTTGCTATGTTGACGGAAGATCATTTTACCTGCACAATCTTAAATGTAGTCACTGCTTACTCTTCAGTAATTAAAATTACACAAGTAATAAATCACGTTATGTCTGGTACTTTCTCATTCATTTTTTGCAAGCTATAGGTCGGTTAACATAAAGCTTGGTGTTATGTTATAACTGATCTTAATGAAGCTTTAAAGCTACATAATATGAATATGAATTCAGCCATTTAATATTTATATCATGATTTTTATTTCATTCACGCCCCGTGGGGATCCGGGTTAGAATAGGTTCTCAGTACCCTCTTGTTTGTCGTAAAAGGCGACTAAATGGGGCGGTCCTTCGGATGAGACCGTATAAACCGAGGCCCCGTGTCACAGCAGGTGTGGCACGATAAAGACCCCTCCCTGCTCAAAGGCCGTAAGTGCCGAGCATAGGCAACTAGTTGCGTGGGGGTATAATTAAGGTCAAGAATCGATGGATGCCCTGGATCAGGAGTTCCACATTTCACTCTTTCCAAAGTTTTGTTAACCCGTAAATGTCCCGAAGTTCGAGAACTTTGTAACTCATTCATCACATATTTCTGTAATTCTTTAGGCAAGATTGATTGATTGATTTTTTGTATTTTTTAACGCCGAGTCGGCATTATTTCAGCCATATTTCGGCGGACAAGTTTGTTAAATGACCGGTATTGTGAAAGTTTTTGGTTTCTCTGGCGAATCATTTACTTACCTCTCAAGAAAAGAAAATTAAGTGAATCATGATCAGCGTGCTAATAGAAGTGTCAAGTCCCTCAGCCATGTAGTGATTTCCAGTCATACTAGTGAAAGAGCTACATGCTATAAATGTAATTATTTTTATAATGATTTTTAAAGTTTGACAATTGGTTAAGGTGACTAGCTTTGTGTGTAATATTTAGTTTTCAGATCAGAGTCGGTATGCTGCAAACAGGCATGTGCAAGCGCAGCACAGTGGATTCAACTTCAAATGTCTGAACCGTTGAATACCACTTTCGCGTAAAGATCAAAACACAGGAAGAGTAGCAGGGGATTCCCAAAAATGATAGTTAACATAAACACCCGCATGTCAGGAAAAGCAGCGAAAGATGAAATGGACAAATGGAACAAGGAGAATCTTCCGTTGTAGATAATGCGCACCTCTAATCCCAGACTAAGGCCGTCAACAAGATCAAGGTCGAGATCACCTGTGGGACACAGAGATTATGACGAAATTTCAGTTGATGCAGATGATCAGTGTGAGAGTGAAGAGAAGGACATTAACGTCTCAGATGGATAAGAAAAATTGCAAAAAGACTTCAATAAACTAGATATAGGGGGTTACAAATTCAAAACAACTTGAGGGACTTTGAACCGAATTGGATGAACCGATTCAATCAAAGCTTTCGAAAATAATAAGCGTAAAATCATCAGGAAACGTACCTTCAGACTTCGAATACTACCGAAGTGTTCAACACCGCCAATTTATTCTATATCTAACTTCGGATTTGAAGGAAATTTTCTGTATTCTGTATGGGAAATACTTCAAGTGAAAGAAGGTGTGAGGTATTAACTGGATTGAGAAAAACGGGGAAAGAATTCGAGTTTTTATACCAAGGAAACTACGTAATGTAGTTATGTGGAACTTTCATGATGCACAAAGGGCAGGATATCTAGGAGTAAGACATATCTTGGACAAAATAACGAAAAGTCAATATTACTGGCCACACCAACAAAGATAAGTGAATGACTATGTATCGTCCTGCGACATTGCAGTTGATATCGCTGGCCCTTTCGCGAAATCACTAAATGGATTTTTGTACATCTTAGTAGTTACTGACTACTTTACAAACTTTACAGAAATATTTCTGCTTAGAGAAATTAAAGCGAAAATAGTAGTTGAAACCATGTTTCGGGGGTGGATCAAACGTTATAGTTGTCCACAGGAGATCAAGGCAAACAGTTGAGAGTTATTTAGTTCAAGAATTTTGCAAACTTTCAGAAATCAACACAATCTGACGGAATGATTGAAAGACTTAACAGAACAATCAAAGACATGCTTTCTAAATGCAAATCTGTAAATCAGAACGACTTGGTGTTTGGCTAAGAAATCACCTTACCTATTGACCTTAATTATAAGGTACTTTTAAGGGAAGTAACCTGAAAAAAGTTCTTAGAATAGTGACCAGTACAGTGACATTTCTTCAGTTGAAGCGTGTGAAATAGAGTATCAAACAGTATCGTCAGACGAAGAAGAGTTGAAAAAAATGGTAACCGACCCTAACCCTTAAGATCGCGACATCCTATCCGTGAGCTCATCATTACTAGAGGACATCATGCGCGTGAGCCCGCAGTAAATATTGATGACTTTCTGTGCGGGCGTCATAGTGATTTCGAATTACGGGGAGAGTACCGCGAACAATACATGAAGGATGACGAATTCGAGGCCGACAGGGGATAGCGACATGGACACAACCAACGAAACCGGAAGTGCCTCAGAAACGACGGTGATCTCATCAACTCTAATCAAGACTGATACTATGTATCAAGATAGTTCTTCAAAAGTTGTGTGCATCACAGCCATCGCGCAATCGAGAAATACGGATCCAACGAATGTGGACTTCGCCGACATTGCGATGGAAATAATCACAGAAGTTCCTCGCCATTTTTTTATCACCGTAATGTGCCTGTAAAAATTAAAACGGGACGAATTCAATTTTAACAGTTAACTATCTTAAACAAAAACCTTACTGGGCGAATTTAAAACGGGGCAAACTTGTTTCCGAATTTGAAAGGGCGTAAATAACACGGGGCGAAAATAACCCTGTAAACAGTAGCAATGGTGCCTCTTTAAAAATTGAGAATGCCTAGCATCTACCTTAAAACATAAACCAAATTCAGTCATTTGAAAGTTGTTGCATGATGCTCAGGTGACCTATAAGGCCTATTGTTAATTGTGTGTGTGTGTGTGTGGATTTATTCTGTGGACTATACGTTAAGATGAGGAAACTGTCTAATATTACTTTCTATACTTTTCCAACGAACGGATCTGGATTAAGAAAGTCTATAGTGGGTTCATCGTTCTGAAAATAACAATCTTACAAGTGAAAATTGCGGCAGAGTATTTCTATGGAATCAGGCAAAGAACAAAGTGTTTTTGTCTTGTCGAAATTGTGTGATATCCGTGTTCAAATTCAGATGCGTATATTGTGATCATGTGAATAGTTTCTAGCGTGCAGAGGAAAATTAGTATACAGTGACACCGTTTGAATTATTTTGATTTTAAAATACTAGAAATGGATCAGTCCAGGAACAATCAACCTCCAAGACTTGCATATATATATATATATACGACTATGATGATTCCGGAAAATTAGTTTAAGTGAGAATCAAGGATTTTTATTTACGGAAGGAATACCCAAACTGTTATAGCATGTTTGTGAAAACGGAAAACACACATGAGCATCTGACTAGTAGACGCGTTGTTCAGTTCTTAATGTAAATGTTGAGGAAGATGAACTGAAGGAGTTGTTGCAAGAAGAAAAAAGTGATGAGTGGCCAGAAAAGGGCATGAATTGCCCCGTCCCCAACTGCACTTAAAGACCATCATTTCCAGCATCTAGGAAATTATAAAGCACACTTCGACCGCTTTCACAAAGAAAGGAAACAGCTATTCAGTTGCCCCTTATGTCACCTGAAAGATGCTAAGAGATCAGAGATTACCAGGCATCATTTTAAAAATTCACAATTTATTTCCCCAGAATGTGTAAACCAAACGCTGACAGAGGATAAAAGTTGGAGGGTAGCGGAAACAAGTCTGGATACAGAATGCCGAAACAGTTGAAGCTTTAAAGTATACTTACTTTTGCACTCTTGACCATTTCTGTCCCTGAAAGTGACATCCGCGCGGAGCACATTTCCGTCAGTGTCGGACATTTTGGTAGTGCACGAAAATAGAGTTACGTCTCGGACAAATCCCATAAACTGTATACATTTTCTTACTGGTCTTACACATTTAGCTATTCCAAATGAATTTGGCCAACACTTTGTACAATTGTCATTTGGTAATGCAGCATTCCTAAGTGAAAGCATAGGTAATCAAAGATTACGAAGCCCACCTCGACGAATGTTATCAGTTTAAGTAATGCAAATCCTACATCATATTTTCTTAATATTAAGTATTCATCCCAACAACAATATTCTTGCAAGTTGTGCTTAACCCTCTACATGGCATATATACATTTCTATGTGTTTAGTGTGAAAAATATGTATTGTGTAAACAAATATTCATAACTGTTAAAACTGCAGATATCAAAGACTTCAAGTTCATTCGGATTGATCTGTTCCCAAAACTTTAACCTGGTCTCTTGTATGGAAAATGTAGGTCAGATCCAGCATCCCAAGCAAGTCTGATAGTGTCCATCCTTAGATGCATTATCCATGCAAGTTTGGTTTAGCTAGGGCTTAAAGTTACTTGGGAATGAAAATGTAGGTCAGATCCAGCATCCGAAGCAAGCCTGGTAGTTTCCATCCTAAGATACATCATCCATGCAAGTTTGCTTCAGGTAGGGCTTATAGTTACTTGGGAATGAAAATGTAGGTCAGATCCAGCATCCGAAGCAAGTCTGGTAGTGTCCATCCCTTGATACATCATCCATGCAAGTTTGGTTCAGATAGGGCTTATAGTTACTTGGGAATGAAAATAAAGGTCAGATCCAGCATCCTAAGCAAGTCTGGTAGTGTTCATCTCTAGATGCATCATCCAAGCAAGTTTGGTTCAGGTAGGGCTTATAGTTACTTGGAAATGAAAATGTAGGTCAGATCCAGCATCCGAAGCCAGTCTGGTAGTGTCCATCCCTAGATGCATCATCCATGCAAGTTTGGTTCAGGTAGGGCTTATAGTTACTTTGGAATGAAAATGTAGGTCAGATCCAGCATCCGAAGCAAGTCTGGTAGTGTTCATCTCTAGATGCATCATCCAAGCAAGTTTGGTTCAGATAGGGCTTATAGTTACTTGGGAATGAAAATGTAGGTCAGATCCAGCATCCAAAGCAAGTCTTGTAGTGTACATCCCTAGATACATCATCCATGCAAGTTTGCTTCAGGTAGGGCTTATAGTTACTTGGGAATGAAAATAAAGGTCAGATCCAGCATCCGAAGCAAGTCTGGTAGTGTTCATCCCTAGATGCATCATTCATGCAAGTTTGGTCCAAATAGGGCTTATAGTTCCTGTGGAATGGAACTGCTCCAAAAACCTTAACCTGGTCACTCATCTAGACAACGTAGGTCAGATCCAGCATCCGAAGCAAGTCTGGTAGTGTACATCCCTAGATGCATCATCCATGCAAGTTTGGTTCAGGTAGGGCTTATAGCTCCTTGGGAATAGACCTGCTCCAAAAGCTTTAACCTGGTCACTCATCTGGAAAATGTAGGTCAGATCCAGCATCCGAAGCAAGTCTGGTAGTGTACATTCCTAGATGCATCATCCATGCAAGTTTTGTCTGGGTAGGGCTTATAATTCCTTGGAAATGGACCTGCTCCAAAAACTTTAACCTGCTCCAAAAACTTTAACCTGGTCACTCATCTAGAAAATGTAAGTCAGATCCACCATCCGAAGCAAGTCTGGTAGTGTACATCCCTAGACGCATCATCCATGCAAGTTTGGTTCAGATAGGGCTTATAGTTACTTGGGAATGGACTTGCTCCTAAAACTTTAACCTGGGACGCCAACGCCAGGGGTATAGCATAAGCTCATCTCGACTTCGTCGAGGTGAGCTAAAAAATGACCAAGATCATAATCACTACCTCACGTCCATGATTTTCGATTCACGGAATGGCTTCGGCCGCGTGATTTATTTTATTCACGTGACATTTTGCGAGGCAACTATTGTTATCTTGCGTGATACATATGTAAAGATCCACAAGAAGCCCAAGGGCCTTGAATCGCTCTTCTGATAAATTGTACAACCTATCACTTGTATTTGAAGCCTCTAACCCTAAGTATCCTATTAAAGACCCAAGTTGCATCACCTGACAAAGTTTGATGATTCTTAGCCAATTAGAACTACTTTTTGGTCTACATTCTTGGGAATCACAAAATGCATCAAGTGACAAAGTTTGATTATTCTAAGCCAATAAATATTTAAGATACTTAAATATAGCCATAAAATGTCGAAAGTAGGTCATCGTGACCTACATTTTAGTCGACATTTTTCAGAGTCCAAAGATGCATCTGCTGACTAAGTTTGATAATTCTAAGCCAATAAATACCTGAGATATTCAAAAGTAGGTCACTGTGACCTACTCTTTGGTCAACATTCTCAGAAAACCCAAGATGCATCAACTGACAAAGTATGATGATTCTTAACCAATAAGTACCAGAGATACTTAAATATAGCCATAAAATGTCAAAAGTAGGTCACCGTGACCTACTTTTTGGTCGACATTCTCCGAAAACCCAAGATACATCAACTGATAAAGTTTGATGATTCTAAGCCAATAAGTACCGGAAATACTTAAATATAGCCATAAAATGTCGAAAGTAGGTCACTGTGACCTAATTTTTGGTCGTCACTATCCGAAAACCCAAGATGCATCAACTCACAAAGTTTGATGATTCTAAGCCAATAAATACCATGAGCTACATTTTGGTTGACATTTTTTTAGAGTCCCAAGATGCATCTGCTGACCAAGTTTGAAAATTCTAAGCCAACAAATACCTGAGATATTCAAAAGTAGGTCACCATGACCTACTTTTAGGTCGACATTTTTTCGAAAACCAAAGATGCATCAACTGACAAAGTATGATGATTCTAAACCAATAAGTACTAGTGATACTTAAATATAGCCATAAAATGTCAAAAGTAGGTCACCGTGACCTACTTTTTGGTCGACATTCTCCGAAAACCCAAGATGCATCAACTGATAAAGTTTGATGATTCTAAGCCAATAAGTACCGGAAATACTTAAATATAGCCATAAAATGTCGAAAGTAGGTCACTGTGACCTAATTTTTGGTCGTCACTATCCGAAAACCCAAGATGCATCAACTCACAAAGTTTGATGATTCTAAGCCAATAAATACCTAAGATACTTAAATATAGCCCTAAAATGTCGAAAGTAGGTCACCGTGACCTACATTTTGGTCGACATTTTTCAGAGTCCCAAGATGCATCTCCTGACCAAGTTTGATGATCATAGGTTTGAAGGTAATCAAAATATGCCTTTTAAATAATTTTAAAACAAATGCCTGCAAAATTCTGAAAGTAGGTCACAGTGACCTAAATTTTTCTTAAGTATGTTTTAAGGTCCCAAGATGCAGCTACTTAGAAGATTTGATGATTCTAACCCTTTCAGTGCCTGAAATAATGGGATTAAATGTTTTGAAAAGGATAAGTCATAAAGTTCAAAAAGTAGGTCACGGTGACCTATTTTTAAGTTGACATTGTTTAAGGGCCCAAGATGCATCAACTGACTAAGTTTGATGATCATAGGCCTTGAAGTATCCAAAATATGCCTTTAAATCAATTTGAAAACAAATGCCCGCAAAATTTAAAAAGTAGGTCACCGTGACCTACTTTTGAGTTAACATGATGTGAAGTCCTAAGATGCATCAACTTACAAGATTTGATGATCCTAGTCCTTATAGTAAGCAAAACATGAACATTTTTATTAATTGTAAATTTAAGTCAACTTTAAAGTGACCTTGAGTCCACACCCTTTGCCCCAGGGTCATGCCTTGAACAATTTTTAATCTTCAACATATCCTGATCCTTGTATGTAAGTTTGGTGAAAATCTGCCTGGTGGTTCTGGAGAAGAAGATTTTTTAGCAACCAGTACTTTTTGTTTTGTTTTCCTGATTATCTCCCCTTGATTCAGGGTCTTAACCCTTATTTTAGTATAAATGGTAGCCCTTGGGCCAAGGATACCCTGTGACGAATTTGACACTGATTGGCCAAGCGGTTGTTGAGTTATGGCCCATATTCTAAAAAGTTAACGCACACCGCACAAATGGCCATAGCATTAGCTCTTTGAGCCTTTGGCTCAGAAGAGCTAAAAACACACGCCTTTCATCAAATAAAATTTGCGTCTGTTTCTGGGAACGCCAAGAGAACCGCGCTTAAGCCCTTTGTCAAAGAGCATAAGAATTAAGGTTATGCTTTGGTCCTGATGGGAGGTAAAAGAGTTGACCAAGTTTTTTTCGCTCTCCATAGAACATAGCCTTATAAGGAATTGTTTTCTGTTAGCTAATGATTTCACAAATACGTACATCCCCTAAAACCACACCCAGTAAACTTACGATGCGTATAAAATATGATACATTTTTGTCTCTCAGTACTATTTGATCCTTTGCGTATACAAACTACGTGAGAATTCTGCAAGACTCCAAATATCTGTTTTGAAAACGTCTTATTTTATGATCATGGCAGAGAAATTTCTGGACATTGTGTAAGTACTTGCTTTGTTTTGTTTTTTATGACCAGATAGAAAATTTGATTGTGAAAATTTGTGTTTGTGTATTTTTAGTTTGTTACTTATTACTTGAAAGTAGAGAAGTTTATTTATAATAAACTCACGCAAGTAGCTATTCCCTTTGCGACAAATCTTTAGAGATTTACAATAAAATTGGTTGACAAAAGAATTTTTTTATTTTCTTGAAAAAATTCTTCACCGTTAAAAGCGAACAAGCAACTTCGTAATTGTTGTGTTTTTTTTCTCGGATATTATTAAAATTTATTTATTTCATTTAATATTTTTTTCAGTTTATTATACTTTCCTACAATATTTTTTTTCAAAAATTAGAGAAGATATTTTGAAGTGTGCATCTTTCTTTTATTATATAGGGATGAGAAGCACACATGTAGCCCATCAAGGTCATTTGATGTCTTTGAAAAAGAATGCCTCGACTTAGGAACAGATTGGGCACTTCCCATTCTGGGACTGGAGTATTCTCCAATTGATCCCTACTTTGCTCTAACCGGGGATGACGGGACTACCGTGCAGATTAAACAGGAAAATATCTCAAGTCAGACCACCACATGTACACCTGTTCAGATCCAAACCATGGCATCCTCCTCTGTCCCTACTACACAGACCACAATTTCAACTCAGATCGACAAAGGCTTAATTAACAACCCCTAAGACGCACGTCCAGTCTAAAGGTAGAACCAAAAAAAGACTGAGCGAAACTGAAGACTCGATCTTGTTAACTCTGCTCAGGTAAATTATATAAAAATTCTCATCTTTGCTATTTATGCTTATTACTATTAAAATAACTCGTCCGAGTTATATTTTGATTTTGTTATATAATGTTATCGTAAACTTTAATTCATTGTTATCAAAAAAGATAACACGCCAAAAGACAAGAGACCCGCGCCAACAGTAAAAATAAAACCAGCATGCCATGGAACAATCCATTTTGAAGGCATTCAGGTAAACACACTTTTTTTAAACCGATATTGTAAATTTAAATAAACTCTTCATAACTTAATTCAAGAGCGTAGATAGGTCTTTGATGAAGTAAAAGCTCATTGTACGATGAGAAGGCAAGGTCCTGGTAGTAGAATTATCATATATTTATATTATCTAATTAAAATTAGAACACGAAGAAGAAATTAATGTAAAAAGTATTCAAAAAATAGTCAGAGAGACAAAATAAAATCAATATTAAATGAACAAGAGGCCCACGGGCCTTATAGGTCACCTGAGTATCATGTAACAATTTTCCAGCGATTGTTTTTGGTTCGTGTTTTAATCCAAAAGCCATGAAATTCACAAATTTTGAAGAAGGCACCATTGCTTATCAAAGGGCAGATTTCAAAGCATCAATTTATTTTTAGTCAAAGTACCCCCCCGGTACCCCTGACCCAGCGTCCCTAAAATTATCTATTTTGAAAGAGGCCCCTTTCTTCCATATAAGACCAGCATTTTTTTTTTGTTTAGATTTTATAATTAGTTATGAACATGAGAATAAAAAAGTCCCAAAGGAGAAGGAAATAATTTTTTTTTTTTTAAATAAATCAATTATTAACATTTGTTCATTCTTTTTTTTATGCTATTCTAATAGGCTCCTTACCACTGGACACATAATGCTTACAAATAGGAAAGTAGAACATTTAATTGCTTATTTCATCATCTGCCAGTTTGGGCCAGTTATATAAATTTTGTGATGTTGGTCAAAATATATTTTTAAAAATCAAGTCTTTAAAAGTCTTTCAATAAATCTTCATTTTTTTAATATGTGTTAGGTGAATGTGTAGACATTGTTCTAAAATTTACTTGATGCCTAAAATTATAATTCCTATCATAAAACAGACAGGGAGTATTGGGGAGTAGGGTGATACAAATGATACTACATGCCTGTATACCGTATAGCGGGTTATTTTAGCGGGGTGCTAATTTTGGCTTATTTTGGCGTTTTGAGGACGGCCCGCTAAAATTTTAATCGCTAAAATAGTGAGACAATAGTTAACTTAGTCTTCTTAGTGTTCATCGGTAAAGAGATGAAACCCTGTGTCCGCTAAAATAAATTACGCCAAAATTATTGATGTACCTTTCAGCAGGCAAAACGCCAAATTTTACACCCGCCAAAAAAACCCGCTATACGGTATATTGTATATTCTTACCTTTTAATAGTTGGATTTTTTTTATTTCTACAGGTTATTGTTTATTTCTTCATCAAATGGACTTAAATTCTCCCAATGTTTTATTCATTACATAATACATCTGATACATAAGCAACCCTTTTGTAAAGAATGATGCTTAGACTGTAAGCTATAACAGAGACCTAAACAATATCGCTGGCAATATGCAATCTATAGCTACCACAGGCAGTTTAAAACCTGGGGGAGAAAATAATTTACAGACAGATACTTTTGAAACGAATACATAATTATCTCACCAGCATGTCATTGTGCAACAAAGTCGTCAGCATTTTATTTGTCCTTTGAACGGGTGAAAGGTTTTGAATGGCACTCCTATCGATAAATTCTTACACTAAACTAAGCTATCTTCTCAGACATAGCTTTATTTACCCGCTGTTTCAGCTTAAAACCGGAAGTGCGAGTTCGTAAATTTGAAATCTCGATCCCGACTCAAATTTGACATCGGAAAGAAAAAAAAAATTATTTTTTTCTGAAAATTCAAAACCTTGAGCGGAGGGTTTATAAAACTGAAAATAAAATAAATCCTGGCCTTGAATATGTAATTAGATCATTAGTATATTAACCAGAGGGAAAGGATAAGATGCTCAAAGAATTCATGCATTTCACTATATAATCATTTGAGCCCCACCCTAAAACAAGAACCCTGACCCTGGGGCCATAAAATTCACAATTTTGGTAGAGGCACTCTTGTTTATCATAACTATGTACTTAGTTAGTTTATTTAATACCCAGGAGCAGAGGAGAAGATTTTCAAAGAATTCATGTATTTTCACTATATAATCAATAGAGCCCCGCCCTAACACCAGAACCCCTGACCCTGGGGCCATAAAATTCACAATTTTGGTAGAGGCACTCTTGCTCATCATAACTATGTACTTAGTTGGTTTATTTAATACCCAGGAGCAGAGAAGAAGATTTTCAAAGAAATAATGCATTTTCACTACCTACTTATTTAGCCCCACCCTAGAACTAGAACCCCTGACCCCAGGGCCATGAATTTCACAATTTTGGTAGAGGACTCATTGCTGATTACAATCATGCAAACAGTTTGACTGCTTGATGTCCAGGAGTAAAGAAGAAGATTTTTAAAGATTGCATTAATTTTAGTGGTTTTGGCCCCACCCCTCAGGCCCCAGGGGGGCAGGGATCATGAAATTCACAATTTTTGTTCCCCTTCACCCATAGATGCTTTGTGCCAAATTTGGCTGAAATTGGTTCAGTGGTTGCAGAGAAGAAGCTGAAAATGTTCAAATGTTAACGCACGACGGACGACGCACGACGACGGACGAAAACACATAGCAATAGGTCACCTGAGTTTACTCAGGTGACCTAAAAAGTTAAAGTTTGTTCAGAAATAGTTACCTCATCCACAAAGATAAGGTAAATTCGGGTGTGCAGACATAAAACGTTAACTGCAAGTTAATTAATTATTGACTAAGTAAAAATTCCAAAGACTGAATATTATAATTCTTGCAAACACTACTGGATGAAAAAATTGCTGATAATCCCAAATTTTACTGATAAAGTTTGATAATTACTGACACTGTGCTGTTGTTGCTGATAAATACTGATATTTACTGTTATTATTACTGTTGTTGCTGATATTTTTTGTTGTTTCTGATATATACTGATAATTACTGTTGCATTTTACTGTGGAGTCTGATAAATACAGATAAATATTGTTGAGGTACTTTCGTTGCTGAGAATTGCTGATAATTACTGTTGAGGTACTGTCGATGCTGAGATTTACTGATAATTACTGTGGTCATTGTTTTTAACCTGGTAATAAGAAAAAAAGTCTTAATGGATGGGAAAAAAAATCAGGATAAAAAAAGTTTCCTGCAGGTTAGAAAAGTTGGATTTGTTCCGTTTTCACTAAGTCAACTGGTCGAGTTTAGACAACATTTTGTATTTGCTCGAAAATTAGAAATTTTATCCCTTTTAAAAAGTAACTAACGGGTTTGAATATGTTCAATCTCTGGGCACTGATTTTAATTAATAATTTATTTATTTATTCATTTATTTTAATGTTATGTAGATGTTTGTAGATCGTCCAAGAATTAAACTCCTCCACATGTACATATGTACAAGTACACACTGTATGCATGTGCAACCGGCAAATGGGGCGAGCTGCTAAAAAATTAGAGGTTAAGAATCCCTTGAGCAAAGGTACATGTGTTTAGTTTGTCTCTTAAGATTTCAATACAAAATCATTTTTTTTTAATCAGTTTTGAAATCTCATTATTTTTTTTATATGATTTTATGGAATGGGAAATAAGAACTGAAATGAGACTTAATTTAACATGTTACTATTAGTATATGATCAAATTGATCGATTTTAATTTTGCATGGTAAAAAGATGAAAGGAAAACACCTTTAAATTGATTTCAATTGATCAGAAATCAGTGATCGACCTGTGATTTGGCTGTATTATGTCTTCAGCCCCGGGGAAGAACGGGGTACAACTTGTATATTCCATGCAAATTGTAGTGGTCAGCGTAACAATGGGCACTAATTACCTATTGTTCTTCGTCTGCGGCTACCGGTGTTATCAATAAACAAACTACCTACACTGTACATGTACTCGCTACTTTGGAAAAAGCTTAAAGTTTATGGTCCCACGAAAAAAAAATCCGTCATATTGAATTTGATGAACAAAATTGATAAAAAAATATTTAGAATAGAACACTTTGGTATTATAATAAAAAAAAGAAGAAGATATATACATGTACATCATGTACGTTGTACAGACTTATTTTAATTATTATTTCAGTTCTCAAAGATTTCTCTTTCTTCAGTATTTAATTTCATTTTTTAGTTTTACGCATATTTCTTCAATCAATCAATCAATGAATCTTTTTACCATTTACATTAGTATACATAGACCATAAAAACATATAAAATGTAGGTGATTTTATACATAACAGTAGGTCTAAAAGGCATGCGTGAATAAGAAACTAAACAAAAAATTTTTGTACATGTAGGTTGCTATAAATGCGAAGTAAGGGAATTTAGGCCGGGGAGTATATTTTGTTTATCAGATAAAAGAATATCCCGGGGGAGGTGGTCACATGTATTTTCAATTCTGAATCTCTGCTAACGATGGTTTGGGACCGGTAAATACGTAGACGCGAGAAAAAAAAACCCGTAAAATGTCAGAAACATGACGTTGTGTATCGCCCTCATGAATGAATGTTATAATTACTTCAGCTCTGAATTTTTTATGGTTCATTGCAATTGATTCTCTAAAATAATTTTATTCATGCATAATTATAAAAAAATTCGATAAGTATAATATCATAACTTGCATGACTTTTAAAACACACAACTAAAGAACAGAACTTGCCCTATCGGCTATCACATAATTGTAAACAGTATTTCACCCCTTCCTTTTTGTGCTACAATCAAGTAAAATCATATAAATGAACACCAAGTCTGTACTGTTCGTTTATACAAAGGCGTCGGACAAAAATGGGATTAAAAAAAATTATAATCTCTGCACAAAATTCTAATTTTACAAAAACGCAAGCCGTAACGATATCCCTATGGCAGAATGTACTAATAATTGACCCGATTCTAAAACGAAAGTAGAACTTTTACACGTGGTTGACATGTATGTTCCAGAACAACAAGCACAAAGTGTGCATTAATGAAAAAAGTTATTTCAAGTTATGATTTATTTATTTTGTTTTTTAACTGACAGACCGCATATAACATGTTTAAGGAGTGGCGCCTAATATTAGAAGCCATTTGCCCATAGACTTAAAACTGTATACAATGAAAAAAGAATTAGCCTAAAGAAAGACATGTATATATTTCACTGACTGAAAATCACACTGCATAAAATTTATGTCATGTAGTATACAATACTTAAGCCTTAACAAATAATTTAAGAGAGAGAGAGAGAGAAAGCTAGAAATGACACAATGATATAAAATTTGCAGGGAGGACATCGGAGAACTAGAGCGCGCTGTCTACATTATAGATAAAAAAAATAATTAAAGATGCTTCAATTTAATTATTTAACCCTGTCACATTCTTCTATAAAATAACAAAGTGTACGCTTAAGACTAGATTTTATGACAAATATTTAATACTGTCTTGTTAAAATGAGAGCTTAATTTAAAAGTAAATGGTAAGGGGGGGAGGTGTTTTCAACTTAATGTGCGCATGCATTTTCAGTTCTCCACACGGAAAAATAAATTGATATTTACAACCATTGACTGTATTGAAGTATTAAAGATACCCACAAAAAGCGTTTGATGACAGTACACAGACATGTGAGAAAAAATATGAGATGAGATTTTTTTAACCTTTATGAACAAATATTAAACTTTTTAAAAAAGTACTTGGGGAGAAAAACCACTGCAAATACAATAGAATAATTTTCCTCAGATAATGTCATCTACGTGTAAGGAGAAATTTAAAGAAAAAACATAAACATTTATGAAAGCTTATGTTAACATTATGGTCTAAAAATAATTATAATGAAATTAATTAATAGCTGAAAACTGAAAACAAATTAATGAAACGTGACTATTTTATTTAGAATAATTTATTTTGTAATTGACTGTAATGAATTTGTTAAAATACTTAAAAAAAAAACAAATAATCATTTCTCAGGCTATTTTAATCCATTCCCAGGTTAAAAACAATGACCACAGTAATTATCAGTACATCTCAGCATCGACAGTACCTCAACAGTAATTATCAGTAATTCTCAGCAGCGACAGTACCTCAACAGTATTTATCAGTATTTATCAGACTCAACAGTAAAAGACGACAGTAATTATCAGTATTTATCAGCAACAGCTAAAATTATCAGCAACAACAGTAGTAATAACAGTAAATATCAGTAATTATCAGGAAGAACAGCACCGTATCAGTAATTATCAAACATTTTCAGTAAAATTTGGGATTCTCAGCACTTTTTTCCTCCAGTAGTGAAAGAAGCTGCCGATTATAATTTATACACATGTAATATATATATGAGACTATATCAATGGTAAAAAAAATATGAAGTCATATTTATTTTCTACAGTTTTGGTTTTCCTTTTCTTTCGGAAAATTTTAAGTGTAGGCAAGTGCCTTAAGTGTCTAATGGCAGCTACGCCTCTGTCATAAAAATCTATAAAGCTTATAGTTCGGCAGATATGTGAAAATTTTGGAAGAATTGTGCCTTTAGTGATACAAGCATAAAAATTTGCACACAGTTAGTACATACCTTTACAATAATTTTTGGAGGTAGGGACATTTCAGATTCATCACTGGACTGAAATGGCGGCCATTTTAAAAATGGCGGGTATTATTGTATATTTTGGCTACTAATTCGGCAATGTTGTGCATACTGTATATAAAACACGATGTAATAAGCGTGTGTTTGACTGCTATGTACATTCCATGCAATATCTTTATAACTTAAGTGACTGTTATGAACTTTTTAACAAATTAATGCTTTTCTGTTTCTGCTTTCAGGTAATGCTCTTATGCATATTAACCACTTTCATGAACTAGCTGCTAGATGCTGATTCCCATTTTCACACTGACTGAATTATATTGGTGCATACTGCCTGAATTACAATGGCAAATAAACTTTTCAAGCTTTTAGATCCCCAACAGCCTAGTACATCTGGAACAGACTTGCCTTATTTGACTGATTGGAACAAGTGCGTGTTATGTCAAGAGGACACTGCTGAGACCCTTTCCTGTCCAGCTGATTCTACGCGCAGCACAGGGTCTGGATATAAAACGCTAGCAGATAATCTCCACAGCTTCAGTCAGATCGGCTGCTTGCCAAAATCCTTATACATGTCCCGCCTTGATGAAGGAGATGGTATTCAATCGACCTTTCAGAACCACAAAGCTAAGTGGCATGATTCGTGCAGATTAAAGTATAACAAAACTGCATTGCAACGGGCACAGAAGAGGAAAATGTCTACTACTGAAGACACTACAAGTGCTTCAAGAAAGTACACCCGTCAGACCGTAGATGCGCAGACATTGCCTGAAAAATGTTTCTTTTGTGACAAGCCATCCGGTACTGATTCTCTGCGCAAAGCTTACACGTTTGATCTCGATAAACATGTAAGAACAGCTGCTCTGAAACTAGGCGATAAAGCGATTCTTGCTAAACTAAGTGCAGGAGACCTTATAGCACAAGATGCTCAATATCACGTGAAATGTCTGGTCTCCCTGTATAACAAAGCTAGGGCCACAAAGACAACAGTGGATGAGCAAGATGACGTCAATCATGGTATAGCACTTGGAGAGTTG
>NW_026940917.1:0-12296 GCF_032062105.1 Saccostrea cuccullata
TAGTTACCTTCATTTTCTGATTTTGTTTTCAATTCTTGCAAATCCTGTTCCACAGAAGATAACTTCACCATTAGAGACTGGTTATTCTTATGATCTTCCCTAAGTTTTTCTATGACTGTTGCTTCGTATTCCTCCTCTAGGGCCTGACTCTGAAGATTACTCAGTCCAGACATATAGTCTTTCTTTGTGTACGATTGCAGTCTTTGGCAGATATCAGCTATGACTGACCACGTATCGTCAAAGTCTGCTTTCGAGGTACTCGCCGAGCTTATGTGTCCAAACATAGTGTTTCTTATCATCCTAATTCTTTCAATATCATCACCGATCGTCGTTTCTCCTACAGACGGCATCGTATTTCCACCCCAACCTTTTGTTGGACGAGGAATCTTTGTACATATGTTTCTTATCAGTGTATATAACAATGTAATATCAAATTCTTTATAACCATCCGCTTTGGCGCCTATGAGACAAAGTTCTTGTTCGGGACGTATTTTCTTATAAATTGAAGATGCTTTCACTTTGTTGTAGACAAGACCAGGAGGTACCTCCAATTCCAAGACATCTCTACAGGCCTGGGTCAATTCTTCGTTTATTGCCATTCCGAGTTTAGCAAACCTTGAACGGCCGCCAGGGTCTGGTCCAGAGGCCATTCTTTGATTCCTTTCAGTTAAGTAACAAGCTGAAATGACAAGACAATGTTTTATTGACTTTTGAAACAAATAGCAATCTTTTACGGTATGAATTCTAATGCACCAGTTGCCCTTTTGGACAAATTTTGTCTCTTTCCAGATGCTCATGCCGATACTTAGGATAACCTATATATCTGAATATAAAAAAGAAAAACTTTCAAGAGCTGTGGGGATAAAGGTAATTTTCTCTTTTATTTCAAGGCCAACTTTTTTTTATTTGGTATTTCTAAAATATATGGAGTTTACAAACAGTTTTCAAGCCCTGCATTTAAAAGAAAAACAACCCACAAATGAAAATGCAAACGCAGACCTCCAAAAGGAGGATATGGAGATAACGAACAAAATTCAATATCAAAGTCCATAAGACAATACAAAATAGGAGCAGAGCAATCACTGACTTCTGAAACATCATGGAGGAGGAAGTATCCTCTGCCGACAGGTCACACCCCCGTGTGCTCCTTATCATGGACGGGAAATAACTGGAAAATCCGTTGTCAATTCAATGTAATAATGGACAATTATATTAAGTATGAAATTTGACTGAATGATAAATTGTACGAGGGCTGTTCAATAAATAATGTCCTGAACCATATAACATACATTACAGATATCATTTGACATTAAACTTGACTTTCTCTCATTATTGAATCTTTCATGAATTTATAACAGTTTATGTGACCACTTTTCATCACATAGTTTCATCGTGAGAAGCTGGGAAACAAGGGCTTTTCGAGACACTGCATTATAAATGAATGGTAAAGAATCAGTAAACTACAGTGAAAATAAAAGCTTCATTATAGCTGTCGTAAAACTTGTTAAAAATCCTAAAGAAATATTCACTGAAATATATGACTTTTACAGCAACCAATGCCTGTTTTATAGACAAAAGAGCAGATAAATTTCAATGATCAAAAATTAAATAATGGGCATCAAAAATGGTTACCCTCCTTGCCAACAAAAATTAAAACAACTTATGTACTGGTTGCCAAATTTCAACAAATAATATTTGATGATGTATGATTGACTTTAAGACACAAAGCAAATTTGATAGACATCATATCGGGAGCAGTTTACACTGTTTTTAAGAAACGTTTGACGGCAAAAAAGCTTGGTACTCAAAGGTCACCCTATATTTTGAAAAATGAGTGAAAACGACAGCGTATACGAAATTCTTAACAATTATTTTGAAATATCGGTAATTTTAGTTATCCACGTTTGCTTTATTTTTAAATAGATATTGAAACATGAATCTATTGATTAAAACCCTCAAAACAAAATTTACCATAAGATCTACTTGATAAAAACAGCGAATGTCTGACAAGAGCACAGAAATTCAAGAGCATAGAGACAGCTTTATATGTAAATTTCTTAAAAATTAGTGGTATTGTTGTTAAAATTCGTATTCGGAGAGACAGTTTAATTTCTGGAGAAGTCTAGAAAGCAATTTTTTTGCAAAAAATCAAATGGTTTATTAGAGGAAGGATCCAGAATCAGGAATCCACAACATTGAATTTCTTCAAGACAGCGTCCAAACCCGCATGCCCTGAAGAGTAAAGGGGTTTTCGGGATAAATAGAAACTTAATGTTTTTTCACATGAACAATATTCGCCAAATTTTTTACCTTTTGACTTGTTTCTATTTTCAAACTTGAAAAAAAACACCTTTCAGAGGGAAGAAACAAGTCCGGGAAATCATTGGATCTGCCATTTTCCAGTATACTAAGGGCCATACCCAAAAATGAGTTCTAACAACAATCAGAAATTGGATAAAAAATGTTACGGACATGTATTTTACTTAAAAGAGATTAATTAGTAAAATCATGAAGACTAAAACATTGACATTGACATGACGTCTTTTGCTTCTTTCTGAGCACCGAGGACATTATTTATTAAACAGCCCTCGTATATGTATTTGCTGATTTGATTTTGAATTTTGAATTTGTCACAAATTGAGCAATGCATTTAAAATTCATTATTTGAACAAAATGTTATTTAAACTTTAAAATCCTCTTCAGTATTCAACGTAAATGTGCTTAAATACGGAAGGAAATACGACCAAGTTCTACAAAATATCAATATACCGGGGTCACACAGAATTCTATCACAGTAAAACAATTAAAATGATAGAATATATCTGTTGGAAATTTAATGTTAGTCGTTACTGCCAAAGAAGAAATCAAGTTTAATTTTTGATTCGTTTCTCAAAAGCCTCTCTATATTTAGAATACTTATTGGTATGTCTGTTTCAGTTAACCTTTCAAAAATATATTTTTCAAACAAAAATCAAGTGTTAACAATATTTTCAATTTAATTTTTCAACATTTGCACAATTTGCTTGAAAAGAATCAGGATTTTATCACTATTTTTGTTACGAAAACAAAATAGTCAGCAACTTGTGCGTATTTGATAAGATGAAGAAAAAGTCTTGTTGTGAAATTCAACTAGCTGTTTAGGTATTATCAATAAATAAAATTCAAGTAGGTGAGTAGTATAAACTTAAATTCAAGTAGATGAGTAGTATAAACTTATAACCTCTCACTTTCTACATGCTGAAAAAGATATAAAACATAAAAAAGATATAAATTATAAGAAATAACTAAAGTTTTTTCACTTAATTGATTAAAATGGTTGTAAATTAAAGGAGCTATTCTCTACGAATTCATCGAATAAAGTGTCATTTTAAATGCAAAACATAACAAGAGGCCCATGGGCCTAATCGCTCACCTGGCTAGGAAAAGGTAAATATTGGTTTATTATTGTAAAGTCTTTATCCAAAAATAGTCCATGACGAATCATGGATTTGCTATTCTTGAGAAAATGATTTTTTTTTTTTTAAATTCCTATATATTTCTTTGTAAAAGTTTTTTGGGTCATTTTGCCCCCGCCCTCACCCGGGGGTCATGGTTTAAACAAACTTGAATCTATACTATCTGAGGATGCGTCATATAAATATGATGAATGATGGATTTGCTATTCTTGCGAAGAAGAATTTCAAAGAATTTTCCTATATATTTCTATGTAAAACTTTGGTCGGCCGTTGTGACCCCGCCCTATCCCCGGAGGTGCTGGTTTGAACAACTTGAATCTACACTACCTGAGGATGTTTTCCCATAAGTTTCATCTTTTTTCTGGCCCAGTGGTTCTTGAGAAGAATATTTTTACAATATGCTAATAAATTTCCATTAATTCCCAATCATCTCCCCTTGAATGAGGGCGTGGCCCTTCATTTGAGCAAACTTTAATCCATTTCACCAAAGGATGCTTTGTTTCAAGTCTGCAGGCCCAGCGTTTCTTGAGAAGACGTTGAAAATGTGAAAAGTTTACAGACGGACAGATAAACAGACTGACAGACAGACAGACAGACGGACGCCAGACAAAATGTGACCAGAAAAGTTCACTTGAGCCTTCAGCTCAGGTGAGCTAAAAACTCTTCAATGTCCACAGTTAACAATTGCAATGTACTTGAATACATGAACAACCAAAGTCTACTTAGTGTCACTATGCACACCGAAAATGATATTACAACAAGACTCTTAGCAGAATAGGATATTTCCGTTGAAAACTCAAATCTTAAATGTATATCTTTTCTAACAAGGTAGGAAAATTGTGGTTTTCTCCACCAGCAAGTGAATTATTAATCTATAAAGCTTCTCTAAACTTAGAATGATAATTTCATTTTCTGTTTATGTATGTAATTCTACAAATAACCAATTCCTTGGAAGAAATAATTTAAAAGTTTTCTCATGATTTTTACTTTGATATCTTTTTAACACGAGTACCATTTTCTTGAAAAAAAAGATTTTTTTTTTACACAATTATTGTATTTCCGGGAAGCAAAATCTGATTTAATTTAAAATTTACATGAGAAGAAGAATAATAACACACTAGTTGTGGCTTTTGTTTTGACATTTGAATGTAGCAAACGACAGGATATTAGATACAATATTCTTTATGTCGGTCAAAAGCTCTACAAAGCTCATGCTACTTTTTTTATTCCATTCCTCTGTGCACTCTATTCAGCTCTGGGAAATTGAAATAAAAGAAACCACATTGTCTCACATATATGTTTCATGTTTGAATGTTTTACAATAAAAAAGAGGTAAAGTACCACTACAATAAAACTTTATGATGAATGTATTAATGCCATTTTCTCAATCGTTCATTTCCCTTACTTAAGTAGCTTTACACAATTATCACCTTCAAACATGTATGTGGGTAACTACTTTCAATATTAATTGATTCGATATGCAAAAGCATGATTACGTACAAAACAGCTATTGTTAAGCATGTTGAAAAGAAGAATACTTGTACAACCGGTTTCTTTGAGAGTATTTTTTTTTGCAAATTCTTTGGTCGATTCAAAGATCTTATCAGCAATCTTGATGAGTTAAAAAAATTGAATATAGTCTGACTTTATTTACTAGAAACCTTTATGCTAGAAATGTATTTTATGAGTTGGAACCTTAATATAATTTTTTTACATATGATACCAATGTTGTAATTTTATTATCACATTTCAAAATATTTATGAAAAAGTTCTTTTTAATATCAGAATATGACATTAACATGTCGGGAAAAAATTAAATATATATGTCTGAAATTCATAGTAAAAGACGTATAATTACTATTTTAGTAAAAACCATGATTAACTTATACTAACTTTACTTAATTATTGTGGTCTTTTTTGTTTGGGTGTCAGCGGTGAAGAATATTGGAGATTCTATCGAAAATAGTCACTCGAAGAGAATAGTGTGAATAAGTAATATCTGTCTTTGTATTAAACAAGTATGATTTCTATGTTGTTTAAATAGGGAAGTATTTACTAGTTCAAGCTCAGACTACGATGTTGTTTTCTAAAGATATGCAGATAAAACCAAAAGTATTCTTGCTTTAAAGTCCTATCAAAGAAGACAAATCAGTAGTGAGGCAAAAATGGACCACTAACATCACTCCCCTATGGCACCTGATCCCACTTCTGATATTTCGGGGGTCCGTGTTTTTTCTGCTCCTATTATGTTTTGTTTTATGGAATTTGAAATTGAATTCTTTGTGTTATCTCCATATCCTTCTTCAGAGGTAGAATCAGGTGCCATGATGGAATGAACACTACCGGTCCCACCGAAACAGGCTGCTGACAAATGATTTAATGTTAAGGGGAATTCAGCAACCTCGTTTAAAGTCAGCATTTTTTAAATTTTATCGTCGGTGTTTTGTCCTTGTAAGCAATATCATCTGTCATATTTTGGTTGAATTGGCATAACATTTTCAAAGCTGATTTAACACTTTTTTATTAATACTAAAATAATGTAGATCATGTTAATTTTGTGTATGAATTGCAATCGCATAAGGAAGGAAATTCATGGTATCGTGTCTCCCAGTTTTACTAAACTATCATGAAGAAATCTTTGTTTCACATACATAAAAATCAACTCGGGAAAAGTGATTTCCTGAGCAAATTTTTAGAATTAATAATTTCAGGGAAGAAAATCAGATGAACTTGGCAATTCTCCTTTTCTTTTTCATTTTTTGAATTACTTTTGTCTGATTTCATATGTACAATATTAATTTGAAGTTTGGTAAAAAATGTACAATCAATAAACATCTTTCCAAAAGCTTAAAAAACGGAGTTGAGGAAATATAAGTTGTGTGGTCAGGTGTCTAAGAGTAATAAGTATCCCCAAGGTTCAGCCACACCTGACATGAGAGCTTTGTATTTTTAGATAAATGGAATAATCTGGGGTCAAACCTATCATAGAATTGTTCTTAAAAACAAAATCTCTTGCTGTGACTTTTAGTTCAACATTCAGATATATCTACGATGCATGCCAAGGATATGGTGTCCACATAGGGTCATTGCAAAAGAGTATTAGCGCGTTTAGAACAGCACGCAAGCGCATTCATGAAAACGTAAACATACAAGCGCATTGTCATTAACACGCCTGCGTGTTGTTTCTGACGCGCTAATACACATTTGCAAGGACTCTATCGGGATACCATGCATTAGAATAAACACTTAAATATTTTCCTTTGTTTTGTCCTCCATATGGTTATCTTTTTTTAAATTCATACATTTTTTATACTTCAAATGTACAGACTGTACAATAAATTTGTTTACATTCAATAAATGATTTTTTGTTCCTTTCCCGTGTAATTTGTATTATACAATTAATACAATTCCTTATTTGCTTATTTGTAAATAATAATACTAGTAGATCTTCATTTCAAAAGGTTGCAAATATATATGATATCCATATATTATATGAATCTTAACAGTCACTGTTAATATGAGAAAGATTTTTGACGAAATCTGTACGTGAACCTATGAATGTTCTAAATCTCATCCTGTTTTCTTGAAAAGTATGAAAATTCCAGGCAGTCAAAATACAGCACACCAGCCTACAGTTGTATTAAATAATGTCTTAATACGTAAAATAGTAGAACTTTATAATAGATATGTTTATTTAAAATTTCAACTATTTTGTCAAAAACATGAAGTAACTGATAATTTTGTTTTAGCCAATCACAGCAAAGCGCAAGTATTCTTGATAATATGGCATGATCCCACCTCTAATATTTTTTTGTTGATATTAATTTTGCTTATATTTTAGCGATTAATGTGTGGTTTTATCGCTTTGTTCCGTATGCCTCTTGTCGGGATTTATAAGTTTACGCTAAACGATCAAATTAATGCCTTAATTAAGAAAAAGTTAACTTTTATGAACCCTTCCGGATGAAATTGTAAAGATGTCTGTGTTTGGAAGGTGTTTGGAAGGAGGGAATTTTTCAAATTAAAAAAAATAATAAAAATGCGTTCATTTGTACAACACAAACAATCTTAACCTCTCTTAAGGCCGGTATACACGATGAGATTTGTAGTATAATACAAGTATTATAATACTTTTGTATTAAAATACTTTCTTGTACACACGCTAATACATATCTTATAAGATTGTAAATAAACTATTATTCCCACGTGTTTTCTCCTGTCAGATTTCTCTCTCTGTCAAAATAATAAAAATCATAATAGTAAGCTCTGCTTCTAGCATCTTTTTTTGTGGTAGCTACAGCTTGAAATATTCCACAAGTCCTCTTCCCCTTCCCATAAAACCACGAGTTTTTCGATATCTTTACGGGAAAAGTCGGCCATTATTATTTACCATGTGCTTTATTTAGTAATGATATAAATAAGATGACCCCCAATGTGAGTACATTTGATTGGTTGAAAGTGAAAGGTGAGTTAAGACATGTATTAGTAAATAGAACATTGCTCTTTTCTTAATACAGTCTTATAAGATTCGAAAAATCTTATGATACACTGTATTAAGAGTGTATACACAGTAAGATTTTTTATTATAATACAAATCTCATAATACAAATCTTACCGTGTATACCGGCCTTTAGATGTATGCTGAAATAGTTCAAGAAAGCTCAAAATACGTTATTTAACCATTTAACCAGGATGATTCCATTTTCAAGACACCACCTGTACCCAGTATTCAAGTTTTATGTGTGAACTTGAACAGCAGAAGAAAGGAACTTTCAAAACTCTCACCACACTGGATCTTCTAATAGACACTAAAACAGGAAGGAAATCAAGTTACATTTTTTACATTTAGAGAGAGTGCTTGGCACTTAGGGCCATTGAGCAGGGAGGGATCTTTTTTGTGCCAGCATTACTGCGACACGGGACCTCGGTTTATATGGTCTCATCCGAAGGACCGGTCTCCAAGTCCGGCAGTGGGATTCGAACACGCGACGTAAGGATAGACTCCTTACTTTGCGACTCTAGAGCAGAGGCGCTAACCACTGCGCCACGCGGGCGACTATCACCTTTGAAATGTTCCATATAAATATCAGTTCTTGGTTTGCTTTTTTGAGCAGAAATTTTTAAAAGTATTTTTCCTCTATATTTCTTTGAAAAAGATTTGATTTTAGTCCCTCTCATTGTAGCGTCCCCCTTCCAATGGCGGTTTTGATTCAAACAATTTTAAATTCTATGAGTGAACATGACTTTGCTGTTCTTGAGAAAACTATTTTTCAACTTTTTGTTTGGTTTTATTTTTTCCTCAAACATCCCCGTTTTGCTATCAACTACCCCCGGGGGTCATGATTTAAACAATTAAAAATTTATACTACCTGAAGACTTTCATACATCTTCACTATAGCAAAATGATGTTAATATGACTAATCAAAGAATTGCTATTCTTGAGAAGACAATCTTTTGAAGATTTTCCTATAAATTACTATGTAAAACGTTGATCCTCTATTTGGCCCTACCCTACTCCGAGGGTCATTCTTTCAACAAAGAAAAATCTACACTTTCTTAGGATGATTCCATATCAATAGGACCAATCATATCTTTGCTGTTCTTGAGAAGAAGGTCTTTAAAGTTTTTTCATGTATAAAAAAACAATCTCTGATTCCAGTTGGTAGCCTCGTCCTAACTCCAGTGTCTTCACTTGAACAGATTTGAATCTTAGTTATCCGAGGATTTTATCTTATTAATATGATCAATCATGCCATTGCTCTCTGCAGAAGAAGAAATTTCAAGATTTTTTCCTATTTGTTCCCTTATAAAACATTAATTTAACACTAATTGTGGCCTCATCCTAACCCTGGATTTATCATTTGAACCAATTTAAATGTGCACTATGTAAGTTAAAGTCTTTTCGTCAGTGTTTGTTTTAGAACCAAAAAAATATTAGAAAACAATGATATATCGAAAAATTTAAAACATTTCATTAAAAAAATTGTTTTTGTGATGTGATTTTTTACTTCATAGAATTTTTGCGTATCTTCCACAGGGGTAGAAAAGACACATGTCCGTCAAGATGTATACATAATAGGGAATACTTGAAATTTATTCCCCTGAACATAAAATCTTTAAACAATAAACAATAATTGGACCAAACGAATTCTGATTAATCCAGAGAATATTGCTGTTCGAACTCAAGTGTGCAGTTAAGATAAATAAAGCCCTTAATTAATTACATTGAAATAAATTATTATTTCATATCTCACAGAAAAATTAATTAAAATATTGCAGGAATACATTGCAATTTCGTAAATTAACATCAAATAACAGACGGTCTCCTTCCTGCCAGTTATAAAAAGAGGTTTATGTAACCGCAAAACTTTGCTCTTTTGAAGCAAGATGTTTTATTATATTACAAGTTTTATAACTTACACCTTTAAATAGCAGTAGTACAAAAAAAAAAGAAAAGAAAGACCAATGTCATTAAAGTGTAAGTAAGCTTAACAAATTACTGTAAATACTTTTTTATTCGAAAGAACTTTATTTGTGTGTCTACTTGAAGAAATAATTTCTGCGTATAAAAGTATTATTTTTATATATGATATAGAAAAATAACAAGAACTCTAAAGAAAATTTCTTTTAAGTACAATATCTCTATCTCACTTTTAAATACAAATCATACATCTCTAAAAAATAAGTTGTCACAGAAAATTTGGCGATTAACAGTAATAAAAAAAATTATGAAAAAAGATAAATCCACATAAACACTACATATCTCTGAACAGGACACGAAACACGGACGCCGAGAAACTCCAGGGCAGAATCAGATACTACAGAGAAGTAAATATCCCCTTTTAACCGGGATACCGGTCACATTTGCCGTGAGCCTTATGTTTTTCCAGATAGTATTTCGGAGGGAATGTTAAACAAAGTCTATAACTTGGTAAAATTATGTCTGCCAAAATAAATAAGACCCATTCAAAGGTTATATTTGCTAACAATGCCATGAAAAATACAATAAAACTTTCCAAAACATTCCAATATGAAACAGTCGTGACAAATTTTATGTTGTCTTTGATTTCAAGTTCACTAGAATATAGCTAGTATAGACATATCAATGAGAGTAAATCACTGATTCTCAAAGTATAGTCTCAATTCGCTTTAAAAATTGTACCGTGATTTAAGTTAGACCTATATAATTTTTCTATTAAATTCTATTTCCTGCTGTCATATGAACCATTGTTGGTTGTTGATTAAAATACAACAATTGTTTGTTGTAATTTGAATGACTGTCATAGGCGAAAATCGCATTTTAAAGCAGAAATCGATATTTACGTTACTGTCGCCGTTCATCGTTAAGTTTTTATTTTCAACCAAAAAGAACTTTTAAATCATTTACATATCTTTTTCAAAGTAAGATTGTCCTACATTTGAGCTATATTTTCTGAATATCACACCCTTCACACATATGCGTGTCACAAATTAAAAAAAAAATTAATATATTTATCAAATTTTAATGTCGGAGCAAAATTAATACTTTTCTATTTGGAAATTCAAAAGGACTTGAAGGATTGCTAAACTGACTCAATAGGATGAAGTTGTCATTTTTAAACATCATGAACACCTCTTCTATTGCATGGAACAGTAAAAAAGACACTGTTTATCTGTATTTATTAAAAAAGCCCCTCTTTTCTAATAATCCATTGGTTAAAAAATTCATCGATATTTACGTGTTACTGTAAAATCACATATTTTCTAGAATGAAGAAATTTTAATTTGTTGTGCATATGAAAATTTACATTTCGTTGTGGACATAAATTTGTGGGTCTCTTCATACCACGAAAACAACGAAAAGTAAACCCCCACGAAAATTAGTGATTTTGCAGTAGGGTGAGTTCACCATGCATCGGACACATTCCTTGCTTCGGACAACTTTAGGCAATAAACTCTCTTTCAACTTAAGAGTTCTGTGTATTTATTTGTTTCTGTCATAAAGACGAAGATTTAAATTTTTTAATGATACCGATTGTGTTTATCATGTTGTGATAAAAATATTCCGTAAATGGCCTTGAAATTACGTCATATTTTTACATCATCTAAGGGGAATAACCCGAAATTTATGATTTTGCAATTTTAGAGTTATCGTTCTTTAAAATTCGACTTCCACGGAACGAGTCGGACTTTGGTGAATTTTGTCAGGGATTGGTAATTTTACATAAATTATAATTAAATTTCACTTCAATGTTTGTTTAATTCTTATTAGAGCTGGTTTTTACTAGTATGCTATTTTCACTGTACATCGGACAAAAATTAACCATGCATCGGACACTTTTCGATGCAAAGGTAAGCACTACCATTTTCATACAGAACCCAGCTGACAGCTGTTTTTTTTTTGCGGAAAAGAAAATAAAAACTCTATATTTTTTGTCAAAACACAAGTTATCGACATATGACGTCTGGATTTTTACTTAATTTATTTCTACAAACCAGAGTATGATAAACTATGAGAAAAAGGCACGAATTATGGCATTATAAGCCTTTTAAAGCATTTCTTAGGCAGAGTGAGGTCTCGAGAATCATTCTACATTTGTGCAATAATATCGTCGATTAAATTAAAGTTGAGGGCTATTTCTTAGATAAAAGATTAAATATATCAATATCAAGGATTTTAAAGCACTGTGATAAAGGTATGGTATTTTTCCAGTCTCCATACCGTCTGTCCGATGCATGGTGAACAATGTCCGATCCATGGTGAATTTTCAGTTTTTTCTAAAAAGTCTATTTTCGGGGATATTTTCTCAATAAACGGCATATAATTGTGTCCTAAATTGTTATTTTAATCACAAACTAAAT
>NW_026940918.1:0-12311 GCF_032062105.1 Saccostrea cuccullata
AAAAAGTTCCAAATTATGGGGAAATTATTTATTTGAATCTAATTAAGTAATTTACTTCAATCATTAATTAAATTCTGTTATTTCAGACTGGTTATGAATTAAGTATTTTAAAATACATATGTGAGGCTCAGAGTTGATATGGTCATCTGAAAATTTTATGTTCAATTTGACGAATACATGTACGGTGATAATTATAGAATTATTTTGACTTCTTCCTTGGAAAGTCCAATATGAATGAGTGTATATTTAGAGGCAAACACCATAGTGCGGGTATTACTGTCTCATGACAGCATCTAGTTTACACAATGTAAGTATAGAATTGAAAAAAAATTGTTTACTAGTACTGAAATTATCTGAAATTATGAACACCATATTGCAGCAAATCGGTTGACTTTCTGTCACTGTCAACAATGTCGGTTCGCATTTCCTCGAATCAAAACAAAACGTAGTCTATAAGATTTTAAAAAAAACTATCAATGTATAATTTGATATAAATTGAAATACATGAAGAGTTTAATGTTTGATATTTTGAAGTTAATGTAGACGAATACGGAATTTTCATTTTAACTTTAGAAGCAACGACATTTAAAGAATGCGTACAATATCGTGAGGGGTGTACATGTATGCAAATGTCGATGTATCCCCAGTCCCCACGGCCACATACAGTCTCGTTTAAAATAATGACATGAAAGAAACTATAATTATTCATTTATATCACAGGAGAGTTGAACATACACCTTTTTTTGATAAATAAAATTAAAGAAAATAAATTACAAATCAACATATTTAACATAACGTATCCTGGTTTCATGTGATATGGAATGCATAACGCATACATATATATGGGCTAAACACTAAAATCCTGATACATGTACATATAAAACTAGGAGTCAATGTTTATTCTGCATTCATGAATTTAAAAACTAATGCATACCTCCGGGATTCAAATGACGAAATACTAGTATATTTGCACTCTAAACGACGTTTCGGCAAACGCTAATGGTCTGCGACGCAAAAAAGGAAGGGTGGGGGTGGTAGGGGTGTTCAAAAATTGCCTAAAAATCTACATTTAAATACGATTTACGTATGAGAACTTTTAAATATGTAAGTTAACATATTTTTGAAGCAAAAGCAATATTCCAATTTGATTTTTTTTAATGTGTATTTGTAGATTCATAGCAAAGTGATCGACCCCCGTCTGAAAGACGCGCAGGAACGTGATTTATTGAGAAAGGGGGAGGGGGTAATTTTCCGCTATTAAATCAAAACTGGTCGTACAAAAATTATACAAAAAATTATGAAGATTATTTTTACGACCAGCTACCTAAAGAAAGTTTTTTATCAAAATTAAACGACAGGTTTTTTCACAAAAAAATTCTGAATTTGAAAAATACACAATTTTCAAGGCTTAGATAATTCATAGTTTTTCAGTTTAATGTCTTTGAAAATTGTTTTGGTGATATGTATATCAAAAAGATGACTATGTTTATGTGTTAAATGGTTAAAGGAATACGTCAATGAAATTTGACAATTATATCTAACCTGGCTTTTTTGAAAATCAAGGTTTAAATAGTTCATAGATTAAAAATTTTCTCTCCTTGTAAACATCTAAAGGGGTGTAACTTTTGGAACTTCCTGTCCAAAAACCACTCGAACGATTTTGTCCAAAATGCGCATGCATGCAGAAGATATAGTCATGTACTAAATATACAAAAATAACGAAAATTAAACGACAGGAATATTTTGGGGTAGGTGTGTTGTACATCCTTAAATGCTAACTAAAGAAGCTATTACAAATAATACGCAATTGATTCTTAGCGATATTCAATTTCAGCTATGTCAGAACCCTCGCTAATAATGCCAAAAGTAAATCCTCGCCAACAATTCTACTTATACGGTATATTAATGAATATTTATATTTCCAACAGAAAGGAATGCCTGGTTTAGAAGTTTGGTTTAGAGTGTAGGGTCCTAATAAATTTCATGGACAAGTTTGGCTGATTGATGTCTTCATCTTCACACCAGATTTCCAGGATTTTTGTTTTATTCCCTATTCATAATTTTATAGTTATTTTTGGATGTTATGGATTTTAGAAAGTATTGGCAAAAATTAACTTGTCATGCTTGAAGATAACTGAAATCGTGCACTGTTACAACGCACTTTGAAAAATTACGCACTTTGAAAAAAATTTTCAAAGTGCGTTAAAATTTGGGACCAAGCTAACGCACTTTGAAAAAAATAAATTTTTTTCAAAGTGCGTTAATATCGACCATATTAACGCACTTTGAAAAAAAATGTAAAGATTGATCAATATTCCTTCAAATAATCGGTATGATAAAAAACAGCTTCTGGTTTGATAATTTTTTCATGATAAAGTCACAGTAGGACCTGAGATATTGACGTTTTAAATATTTAAGGTTTTGATAAAATGAAAGGGAAAATTAAAGGGTCTTGAAAAAAAGAGTGACGATTGTTTACCGGTAAGTTCATTAATTCGTTTCTTTTTTTTTTTATTCTAGTCTTTGATAAGTAGATGTAAAGGTGTATAGGGGGCACTAACAGAGGACAGCTTCAAGCAACTTAACATTTATCATAATAAAAAGGGGCCAATTTGATTGTTCAAAACTATGAAAATTCTTTCTCTCTCATACGTTTTACTGTACTTAAAAATTTCTTGTTTTCATCTGTTTTAATTAACTCATTTATTATTGAAAGTTTTCAACGTCATACCAGTTAGGTAAATACATAATTATATGAATGCTTTGAGTATAGCATAGACATCGAGACTGGGCGAAGGGCCAGGGGATGGGGGGCTAAGCCCCCCCACTTATTTTGGAAAGATATATACATCGTATAAGCATTGAAAATGCAGCGTACCCTTTTTAGGTTTATTGCTCCCCTCCCCCGTTTGTTACCGACACCTATGCATTGGAAAGATAAAGATTTGGACTGAGGGATCTTATACCCGTCTTCTCCTCTTTTCGACAGGAGTAAATCAATTCATTTTTGAGGTTAGGGTTAGGCTTAGTTTTTTGAAAGATAAATAAGTAAAATAACAAATAAAATCTTTCCATGACTAAAATATGATTTTTTTTCAAAGTGCGTTAAGTGTCTCCATGGTAAAATATATTGATGTAGAATCTTAACGCACTTTGAAAAATTTTTTCAAAGTGCGTTGAGTTGGTCCCAAATTTAACGCACTTTGAAAAATCTTTTCAAAGTGCGTTGATACTGTCCCAATTTTAACGCACTTTGAAAATTTTTTTCAAAGTGCTTAATTTTTTCAAAGTGCGTTGCCACAGTGCACTGATCAAAATATACATATATACACGGGATGATAACTTTATTTCTATTACTCTTGAAAAGGAAAAAAATAAAACTGAAATATGAGTATATATAGAGATACTGATAAATTCCGTAAACAACTTCCAAGTTCAAATAATGTTCAAACTCTGAGGTGGGGTCAATATTCAACATGGTCAAATTTCAACTAGTTGAGGTCATCAGGGATAAGAAAAAAGATTATCAAGCTGTTGAAAATTGACCCCGGGTATAAATTCAACGATTTTTGGTCTCAATTTTCAATGGAGAAAAAACATCCCTTGTTCAATATTCAACGTTGAAAAATGACCCGCGGTTCAATTTTCAACTCGGGTCAATATTCAACGTTACACCGGTTCAAAATCATGCTGGCTGTATTTTCATACTTATTGCTCTAATATTATTTACACTCTGAACTGTCTACGAATGTTTCCTTTTTTCGATCATAACAAGGAGCACACGGCGAGTGATGCTTACTCCTCCATGACACCTGATCTCATCTCTGATGTGTGAGATGCCCGTGTTTGACATGTTCCTGATTTGTATTGTAAAATGTTAGAATGGAACTTTTGGGTTTGAGTATTGTTCGTTATCTACATATTTTACTAAAACGAAGTATTATATATGTCATACGTGCAAGACTGGAGCGCTATACCAAGTTCAGAAACTGATTCGTTGGCTTACGGTCTTCAAAAGTGTTACAAACAAAACCAGTTCAAAAAATAATTTAGAGGCTAAGGCGACAAGTTTTCCGCTTATGGTGACGGGACTCGATTAGTCGGGGATAAAATGAAAAAGCCTGGTATTAGGGCAAAAAATGACCACTTAGTAAGTTTAAGAAAATATTGGTTTTCAAATGAAATATCTAGTGTAAAAATAAAATTATAACTTACTTATGACCAAATACAATTCTATGAAAGCGTCCCTAATTTTAAGTACATTTAATTCAAATCCCCTCAAGACTAATTGCATATTATGGTTACAATGTGTGATTAAAATTTCATGGGTACATGAATAAATAGGAGGAAACTGTTTAAAAGTTTCTGAACAACAAGATGACCTAGACCCGAGAACGATATGTCCCCCATTTTTATCTTGTTGAGTGGGGCGCGTTGACCTGTTTCACACCACATCGATCTCGGCTTTACCAAAAAAATATGTTAAACTATTTTTTCATATCAAAACCTTAAATATCTCATAAAATAACTAAAAAGTACACAAAGGGCCTCGCATGCTTAATTTCATGCAACCAGTGTCAGGGTACATGTACATATCTCTCAAAATTCAACAGCTAAAATTTAACCTAGAGAAGAGAATTTTATCAACGTTACATAAGACAATATATACCTCATATTTTATTTAGATAACTGTCAAATTTTTTGATTCCATGATGATGATCAATAAATTGGCTTGTGTGATAATTTTATAAATTCCCCATACTACATCTACTAACGTTATTATTATTAAAGTGTGGGGATTTTTTATCTGTGAAAAGAAAGGTTAAAAACGTTAAGTGCCTATGGATTTTGTCTCTCAGTTATGCAAGAGCATACTCTACGTACGTACAATTTTTAGAATTATGTAAGCTATTCACAAGTTAATGAATTAAAAATACCGCGGTATTATATCAGTCCGGTTCAAAATCATGCAGGCTGTATTTTCATACTTATTGCTCTAATATTATTTACACTCTGAACTGTCTACGAATGTTTCCTTTTTTCGATCATAACAAGGAGCACACGGCGAGTGATGCTTACTCCTCCATGACACCTGATCTCATCTCTGATGTGTGAGATGCCCGTGTTTGACATGTTCCTGATTTGTATTGTAAAATGTTAGAATGGAACTTTTGGGTTTGAGTATTGTTCGTTATCTACATATTTTACTAAAACGAAGTATTATATATGTCATACGTGCAAGACTGGAGCGCTATACCAAGTTCAGAAACTGATTCGTTGGCTCACGGTCTTCAAAAGTGTTACAAACAAAACCAGTTCAAAAAATAATTTAGAGGCTAAGGCGACAAGTTTTCCGCTTATGGTGACGGGACTCGATTAGTCGGGGATAAAATGAAAAAGCCTGGTATTAGGGCAAAAAATGACCACTTAGTAAGTTTAAGAAAATATTGGTTTTCAAATGAAATATCTAGTGTAAAAATAAAATTATAACTTACTTATGACCAAATACAATTCTATGAAAGTGTCCCTAATTTTAAGTACATTTAATTCATATCCCCTCAAGACTAATTGCATATTATGGTTACAATGTGTGATTAAAATTTCATGGGTACATGAATAAATAGGAGGAAACTGTTTAAAAGTTTCTGAACAACAAGATGACCTAGACCCGAGAACGATATGTCCCCCATTTTTATCTTGTTGAGTGGGGCGCGTTGACCTGTTTCACACCACATCGATCTCGGCTTTACCAAAAAAATATGTTAAACTATTTTTTCATATCAAAACCTTAAATATCTCATAAAATAACTAAAAAGTACACAAAGGGCCTCGCATGCTTAATTTCATGCAACCAGTGTCAGGGTACATGTACATATCTCTCAAAATTCAACAGCTAAAATTTAACCTAGAGAAGAGAATTTTATCAACATTACATTAGACAATATATTCCTCATATTTTATTTAGATAATTACAAAACACGTCATATTTTAGATTAGTTCCTTAATTATTTTATTATAAGGATCACTGTAAGAGATATCTTTTTCATTAAAAGAGAAATCTCTTTTGCTTGGAAAGATATCTCTTTTTGAAGATCTAAAGAGATAATTCTCTAAGAAAGATATCTTTTAACCTTGTTGAAGAGATAACTCTTAACTTTAAGAGATTCTCTCTCGCTTAAAAAGATATCTCTCTAAGTAAAAGAGATATAACTCGTACAAAAAGAGATATTTCTTTTGTTTAAAGAGATTTCTCTCTAAGGTATAAAGATATCTCTATTAGTCAAAAAGATATCTCTTTTAGTTAACGTAATATCTCTAAAGGCTAAAGAGATATCTCTTTTAGTTAAAGAAATATCTCTAAAAGCTGGAGATATCTCTGTATGCGAAAGAGATACCTCTCTTATTAAAAGAAAATTTTTATTGAAATAAATAGTAGAGGGGATTGCCATAGAATGACTTGCCATAAGTATGCACTTGACTTTTATAAGAATGTATGAAGACGGTAAATTTTAATGTTTTCGTAATGTTGAACTTTTTTGTTGTTGTCGGAAAGGGAGGGGTGTTTATATAGAGGACTATTGGGTCAAATACAGTGTATTACAAATGACTATTCGAAAAATGCTTACTTAGCTTTTCAAGGAGATTATCGCAAAGGTTATCAATCCATTTCCATGAAATGTAAGTTTGAAAAAGTGCTTGCCCCTGCTATGGGCAAGGGAGAGCAATGCAACGATTAATATAAACTATAGATGACAAAGGCTTTACATGGAAATAAATAGAAAAACCTTCCAAGAACAGGACTTTGAGGTTAACATGGGTAATGGCCAGGGATATACATTGGGCTCAATGTATGCAATGGTAAGAGTGATGTTGGAACTAAAATTTATATACCACAATTAAACAAAGATATTCATTTTCTTTAATTCATGATATGAACTGAGGAATGTTTAAACATTTAAACTCAACTTCTTATAGTTTTAAAATATGTATATAAAAAGTTAAGACATACTTAAGTCACCGCTGCCTACCGCCTACGTTTTGCTAACATTGTCAAATCTAAGCATGCTTTTTGTTACGGTCTTAAGTCAGTTTAAGATTGCACTTAAAAGTCCTTCAAAAGTATGATCTTATATTTTAAGTACTCTTTATGTTTAAGTTAATTTTTTTGAGGAAAGGCAAAATGGTGAAAAATCAAACAGGCTGATTTTTACAATTTTGCTTTTCCTCATAAAATTCACATGGCTTGGTATACATGTATTAATAAAATTACTGTATATTTTGTAAAGTTTATATTATACACTTTTAGTACTAAGCTGAGATTCTGAAATGTGTTTTCATCTGTAAACCTTTACTGGGTGTAATTTGTCCTTATTTGTTATTTTATTGAAGTATTAAATAATATTTAAAATCTTTTCTTCATTTTCAAGACTAAAGAGAAAAATATTCAAAGAATTATTTACTTTTCTAAGCCTGTGAGATAATGTTAAGTCTCCTCCAAAGAAAAAAAATATTTGTATCATCTGTCCTTAATATGGAAGTTCAGGGATAATTTTGTTTAACAGAGATAAATTATGAAAAAACAAATTGGAAATATGCAACATTGAACAAATAGTGTTATTTCGGAACTTTGGAAAGGACACAGAGATACTAAGAGAATTATCATCAAAAGCAATGGGAGATCTGACATTAAATACGGTACACCGTACTAGGGGAATTCAGCAGCTAATTCCTTACTGTTATTTTATTTTTTTTAATTAGATACAAAAACTAAAGAAAACCATTTTATTATCACGACAAAGTAAGATTCCAGTCAAAGTTATTCTAAAGTTTCTGTTTCCTCAAACAATATTTTTTTTCCGAACTTCATATCCCAAACCTAATGATTTTTTGATTGAATGCATATGTGATGCATACGATGGAAAATATAATATATATTATTTTGTTAAATGTCTGGATTCCGAATTGAATGATGTATTGATATAGAGATCCATTTTTTGTTTAAACTGTTTAGTTAGTAATTACAGGAAATTTGTTTTTTTGGATTTTTTTTTACAAGAAATTGCATGGACAAAACAAAAGCACTTCAGAAATAATTAAAAGCAATTATTGCAAATATGTATATACGGGTATATATGAACCGATAGGCCATGATCTCATTTTTATATTTAATTAAAAAAATTTTTTTTAGACTTAATTTTTATACAAAACAAAAAGAAAAGTTGCTTAACACGATGTAACCCCCCCCCCCAAAAAAAAGTGGGGGTTAGTTGGGATACGTTGCACTGACTAGCGCTTTCGGAATTAATTTTATAAAACATATCCATATCAAGATCTAATAAAATTAGTAAAATGTAAAGGAATTCCTTTATCTGAGCAAATTTTGGATTTATTCAAAATTTAATTCCTACCTTATGCTTTGCAGGGCTCTTAATTATCTCTTCAAATTAGATTATTGGGAAAGCGCATACATGTACAGAAGTTTTTTCTGCATGTATTTAATTCTAATAAGCATAGTACATCTCGTCGGTTTAATTCAAAGCACCCTGAAACGACAACCATTATTCATTTTCCTTTAAATCTTTTGATGATACATAGTCTGTAACGAAATATGTGTGTCAACTATTAACGGAGTCTAATTTCATGCTTGCACTGTAGCTTTGTCAGGATTAATTTAATCAGGGCGGCTTGAGAGGCCACGTTCGCTGTCTCTTGTCTCCCTAAGGTACCTCATCCTACTGTAAACTTCGGTAAATTTGACAATTTGCTTCAGCACCTACGTGTTCACATTAGTTACCGATTAAGAATCCCATAGGGCTACTGAGGTATTCATTATTCACAGTTTCTTGATCGCGGCCAAGGAAAACGTCTGACTCGAGCGCAGCACTTTTATCGAAAAACCGCACACGGCACCCGACAACAAATACTCAGACACTCTTGCTGAATGTCCAAAATTATTTGAAGCATAATCTCTTATAAAATGAACTGCTTACACTCAAGCATTGTTTTAATACTGTAAACAATGTCGCCTAATTAAAAATCACCTTTTATTTGATGACTGAAGTTATCAGAAAGATACTTTTGTCTATCTTATTAAAAAAATGACGGGACACATCTTTTTATTGTGTTATTCATCGTATTAATGCAATAAAAACACCAGATCTCGTTCATCAACAACTAATAGTTATTTCTATTATTATGTCGAAACGATATATCCCGATGAGCTTGAAATGAAAAATAATACAGAGTTTGACATACCTGTTTCATATTTGGATCTTTTACTAGAAAAAAAACGCTATAAATGGTTATCAAACAACAAAGCTTTATGATGAATATGCTGACTTTAATTTTTCAATCGTCAACTTCCCTTGCCTATGCAGCAATATACCTTTTTCACCTGCTTACGGAGTTTACATCTCTCACTTAACTCGATACTGAAGAGCATGTTCGACGTACGAACGATCTCTAATACGAGGTAAGTTATTGACAAACAAGTTGATGAAACAAGAATATCAGCAGTCTAGTTGAACGTCATCGTTTCGTTAGTTTTATCGTCGATATGTGGACAATGACCTTGTCAGCAAATCCCGTATAAGTAGAATTTTTAGCGAGGATTTAATTTTGGCATTATTAGCGAGGGTGCCGAGATCGCTAAAATAGAATATCGCTAAAAATTAATTGCGTTTTATTTGTAATAGCTTCTTAAATATGCATTTTAAAATCGCTAAAATAACATCTCGCTAAAAATAAATTACCAGTTTTTAAGGACAAATCGCTAAATTTGCGTCTCGCTAAAATATCCACTTATACGGTACAATTTATCATTGAGTCTACTGATGACTGACCTTTTTCAAACTGATTGTTAGACCATTATTTAATCTGAGTTGTCCAGGGATTCTCCCCGTTATATCCCGATCATGACAAGAAGCACACGGCGGGTGAGACCGGTTATCAGGGGATGTTCACTCCTCCATGGCACCTGATCCCACTTGTGATGTTTTGGAGGTCCGTGTTTGCTCTGCTTCTATCTTGTATGGACTTCTGAGCCCGAATACTATGAAGATGAAATACATGTACACAATGTCAAAAATTTTTAATTGATCAATCGTTTTGTGTATGAATAAAGAGAAAATATTAAATAAAACACATACAGTGTAGATTAACTACTTGTATTCTGCATAGGCCAACTACATGTTAAAAATACGTTCGAAAAATATCAAGTAAATAAATAATTAAACTTCAGAGGTATATTCATGTAACAGTACCTCTAGACCGGATAGAGTAAAAATCGTGAGGTTACATATTTCGTCGGTCTCATGTTACACGCAGGTGTTTGTAAAACATGTGATTGGAAAAATCAATTATGAAGGTTATATTTATATATGTAGGAGAAAGTTATCCATTTCTGCATTCTAGCCTTCTTAATTCATAATTGCTATAGAAGAATTGACCTTTGATTACTGGGTATACGTTTCCATCTTATCACATTGAATTTAGGAATGAGATATAATATGAAAAGCTATGCTCAAATTTTACTTGAAACTAACAAATCGTGTGTGCATCAAATACAGACGTCGAAGACATAAGGTCAGATCAGAAGCCATAAAGGAGAAAACGTCCACTGTGGACGGTCACATCCAGCCAAATTTCTGGGTGAAGAAATTGTTAACGATGGTATGGGGGAAAATTGTTATTTCACGATCATGACAAGGAGCACACGGCGAGTATGACCGGTGGGCAGGTGATACTTCATCCTCCATGACACTTGATTCCAACCCTGGCGTTTTTTGAGGCCCGTCTTTGGACTTCTCCCGATTTGTATTCCCTAAATGGATTTTGAGCTTAAATATTATTCTTTTTTTTTATTATCATATTTCATCTAAACCTCGGACTGACGGCCACAACAAGAGAATTCTTTCTTGTAATTTTTTTGGAATACAAAACAGTGGGACGGACAACTTCGGAATGGACATTTTTCCGAACTTGCGCACCCTTTTCCTTTAAAGCTATCATCTTAGGGTTTTTTTTAAATGGTGGGGTTTTTATAATCAAACTGATTTGTGAAAAAAAAAATTCAACATTTTCTGCTAGTTTTTGAGATATTTGAGTTCAAAAACAAAAATCCCATGGGGAAACATGAACTTAAAAATACCCCACAAAAAACCCCACAAAAACCCCATGGGGTTTATTTTTCACCCCATGGGGTTAAATAACCCATATTATTTTTCGTGGGGTTTTTTAACCCACGTCTCACTAAAAATAAAATGTGGGGTTTATTATCCCATAATTTTTTATGTGGGGTAAAAAAACCCATATTATTTCTCTTAATGCTTGTAATTATCAAGTGAGAATTATAAAATAAATATTGTTTGGAGTTGCAACATAAATTAAGTACAATACATGTACATTTTTTATCAACTTTGTAACAATTTAATTAATTAATTTTTTTTTCAAATTCATTGATATACAGTACCTGGCCATAAGTGAGTCATAATTTTATTTTTACACTATATATTTCATTGAAAAACCTATTTTCATAAAAACTTGTTGTGAAGTCAATTTTAGCTCAATTTTCATGATTTTTTCACTGAAACATGCAGAATTATTCAAATTTTCTTATCTTAAATGATAAACAAAATGATACTTAAACTATTGAGAATAAATCATAAAATATTGTCATGACAAAATTTTCTAACCTCAAATTACTATGATTTCTTAACAAATTGAAGTCTTAAAATTTTTGTTTTGCACTTGACCTGTGATTTCACGGTAATGCATAAAGATAAAACTATTTTGAAATAATGTGAAGAAACTACAACAAATTCTGCATTTTATGGTGTTTTAGACATTAAAAAGAAACAATAAATGACACTGCAAGAATATTTTAGAAAAATGTGTTTCCTAATGAAATATATAGTGGAAAAATAAAATTATGACTCACTTATGGCCAAGTACTGTACATTTATCACTGCATATGTAAATTAGACATGGCATAAGCATGATAAGAAGGGAATTAAATTATATTTTTTTGACTGACCCGTAAGTGAAAAAGTAAACAAATACGGATTAAAAGTTTGAAAGTTAGTCTAATATTCCAAGTGGGGGAGAGAAATGAATATAAAAAAAAGACATTGGAGTGGACCGGCAATTTCATCAGAAAAACAATGTAAAAAATAACGTGACTTCGTTTACGCTAGCGTAGCTCACAGGTTATTGTTTTCACTATTTTACTGATAAAACTGCCGACTCCTCAGTCCTGTGACCTGTTATTGAACACTGTTGATCGTGAATCACATAGTAATGATAGTTGTTCT